>NC_051183.1:9702678-9721146 GCF_013339695.2 Rhipicephalus sanguineus | reverse complement strand
ACTTACATGCCACGCTCATGATGCCTTTCGCGGCCGCTTCGCTGGCTTAATATGCACCAAAATTGGTATTGCGCGACGTGACAAATAAATGACAGGACATGCATTGTATATACCAGAATATACGTTTCAGTACACGGCATATACCAGACTGCACATGCATGCATGCATGACATAGTGAACTACATGTCATGGCATGAATGACTTCACTTGGCACAAAGACAAACAAGGTGATGTATGCAGTTCTTTGCTGGCTGCTTCGCATTACACCGATTCCCACAGTGGGAGGAATCTGCCGGATTTTTTTCTTGCGCATTCTGCATTCTCTTAGTATCATCTATAGTTCCTTATTACATTTCTTTGAAACTCTTTTTTTTATCACGCAGGTCAAAGTGCAGGTTCGTTGCCTGGATGGTCACAGGGACCTGGTCTTCAAGTCGGCCAAAAGCTGCGCCTGCTTCCACTGCAAGAAGAACTGACCGAGCTGGCGGTTCCTCCTCGTCAGTTGGGTGGCCGTCGACTATGTTGTGACGTCATCATTCCTTTGCGCTGCGCATTCTCCTCCTCCTCGCACAGTTGCTCACAGAATATTTCTAACCAAACGCATCAACTTTCAAACTGTAGCTTTGTTTTAACGGCGACACACTTGTTCACTGCATGCGAGAAAACGATGTACTCGAAGCAAGAGCTCTGACCTACTGATTGTACTCCGACCATATTGAAAGATTTGGTTCAAATTCTTACTAAGTCTATCGGAGGTCGGTAATAGTGTCGAGTTCTATTATTGCGTTACCACTGACCAATATTTATTTCTTTTTCTTTTGTGACTCCGTTAATATGTCAGGAATTCAGGTTTGTGTGAGAGTTGTTCTATTACGCCAACACTTAAAAAATTTTTCTTGCTGTTCCTCTAGATGAGAATATTTATCGTCTACAGTCCTTTTCGATCACGTTTATATGCGTAGCGGAGAAATACAAACGGTGAACAATTTGCTGTCTTGAGAACTAATGTATGAAGTTGGTTGTTTGTGACAATAAAGTATTATCAACTGTTTTAGCCAGATGTATGTTTATCTGACAATGCTGAAGGGCACTCACGCAGTGATAAATTATTCTTACTTTACAGTACGACATTTACAATGCGCATACCTTATTTGTTCCTTTACTAGAAGTATTGCCGTGCGGCATGAAACTAGAGAAACGTCTGACGCGCCTTACATCCGTGAACTAAAGCATATGGACCACAGGTCCAGTGAAATAGCAGTATTTTACTTGTAGACCGATTGTACAAATTGTGTAATCGATGAGTGCACTGCATGGAAAGTTTAAGTGCAGCTTATTCAGCAATAACAGTCTTGACACAGTGCTACACGCGGCGTCTGCAGCTGAGAAGAGAACAAACATAAACTATTTATATTGCCACTGGCATCCCTTTGATAAAGGAAAGCAAATCTAATGCACCGAGATAATTACCATGCGTCCATTGTCCAAAACTTGGAACACCGTACACTTGAAACACTTGAAACACCGTTCCCCTACCAAACACTTCGACCAAAGACAAGGTGCTTGCGTTGTTTCGCCTTAGTGTCTTATCCTCGACAATGCTTCACCAAGTGGTCTGTTCTAGGATTGCAGACAAAAAATAATTACGGCTCTTAGCCCAAGCCCGGCGATACTACTCCTCTATGTCCCCGACGGACGCTTTGGGAATGTGCTGCCGCCGCTCACTTTGCGACGCACGTGATCGACAGGGAAGCTCTCCGAGCTCAATCGTCGCCGCCGCGGCTGCGGTCGCTGCTGCGGATGGCCTCCGTCGGCGTCGCTGCCGCCGGGAGGTGGCACTCGCCAGCGACGAGCTGGCCGACCAGCTTTGGGCCGTCCGGCAAGCCGAAGATGCCGTCCGTATCCAAGGACTTGGAGCCGTCGCCTGAGGCACCGCCGTCATCACGGACCGAGGGTGGGACGGGACAGGGGGTAGGTCCCCTCTTGCCCCCAGCCCGCCCGAAGGAAAACTGCCGGACCAGTTAGAATAAAATTTATTCACTAACCCACTCTTAGCTTGGTTTCTGAGCTGTTGTACTGATAAGCCCGAAAGCGCAGGCTCGATTCCCGGCCACGGCGGCCCCACTTAGATGGGAGCGAAACGCAAAAGCACCCCTGTACTTACATTGAGGTGCACGTTTAGCAGCCTCACGTGGTTGAAGTTAAGCCTATGTCCCCTTGCTACGGCGTGCCTCTTAATCATAACTGGTCTTTTGGCTCGTAAAACTTCCGATTAATCTGCCGGGAGAGTGAAACTGCGGATCAAAATCAAGGAGGTCTCATTCCGAACAGGAGTTTACATGCTTTGGAATCACGCCTAATTGTACGCCGCTCTAGTTCGGTTTCATTTAGACAAAGATTTACTTTCCATTCTGCCGTATATCCGGGCACGCCTGCATTTCCGCCACGACATATAGTTTTCTAAGTGTGCTCAAGGAGGTTACTAAATGAGCGCTCTCTGGCTGACATGGTATCTTTGGTGGGCCCCTTATGTATAGAAGGCACACGTGGGGAGGAGAACTTTGTTCTCTCTGGAATAAACGGCCATTTTCCTGTCTCTCTACCGAATTTGCGACATACTCCTGGTATACTTCCGGACCCGTGCAGAATTCTGTGGTAGTCACTCTCATATAATGAAATTCATGGTTTGGCGGAATCCCGCCTGGTCGGGAGGAGGCATTCTGGATAAGGAATAAACGCCGACCACAATAAAAACACTTTAAAACGAACAAGAGTTTCATTGTGAACAAGGCTCCCGTGCGGGAGCCGAAACGTCTTGTTTGCTTTAAAGTGTTTTTATTGTGGTCGGCGTTTATTACTTTTCTAACACTCTCATATAATGCGTGTAAGTTAGATATCTTCACTATAGTGTAGTTGATTCGGTTATGTTGCCCAACGAATTTTGCATAATTACGATTGCATTGGGCCTCGAAAACAGAGAATGTCAGAGTCGGTTCTTTTCAGCGGAATGTTGTGGTTCAATAGACACCTGCGACGTAACTCACGCCGACATTTACGTTAGCGAAGGACACAAACAAAAAAGTGTAATTTGTAGATATACGGTGTCATGCCCACAGAGACAGGTTTCCGTCTAGTGTTCACGTTTAAGACATTACCATTGCCCTGGTATAGGTGGGGCAAACTGTATAAGCGCCGTGGGCTAACGTTGGTCGTAAAGCACCGAGAATATTGCACGTTGCCGTCTGTCCGTCGCCGTCATCGTTATTTTTGTTGTTTAACGCCGAGAGCCTTGGAATTGAGGACATCGTGAGTATATCAACGCCAGTGAGTCCTATGTGATACAAGTTTGTTTAAGCTCACCTGGACGTTTGTATGGGGCCTTCGGAACACCATCTAGCCACCTAGTGCATAGGCGTCCTCGTTATCTCTTAACTCTCTTTAAGGAGACGCGTCAACTCTCTTTGGAGATCATTTTACTCTCTTCGAAGAGTCCGCAAGAGAGTGAGCATGTCTCTTTAAAGAGACTAATATACGTGGCAAGTCAGCATTGACCGAAAGGAGTAACACATACTCTTTTTTTTTCTAAGAGTGTGTGTTCATGAGGGACTTTGGGCATTAATCTTGGTAGTTCACGACATGACCAAAATAAGAAGGTCTTACTTTGAGAATCCTTTGTGAAAAACGAAATGCGACTGCAGCAACGCCTAATAAAACTAAGCGGGGGTCGCTTTTTCTTCCGATAGGAATCCAGCGTATAGAAAAACCATACGGGAGACAGGCAGGCCGTTCAGGAATCTCCTCCCCATTTGGGCTCCCACACCAATTTCCGACGGTGCGAACAGAAATTAAGAGCCCCGCGGTAGCGACCTGCGCCTTCCTTATTCCGTCTTCCCGGCCTCATGCGACGTTCGCGGAAGACCACACAAGCATTCCCTAGCGGCGAACTAAACGTATCCGAGGGATTGGCGGGTGCCTTTTAGTGGCAGTCGGACTCGGGTTGTCGTTTGTGAAGCTACCGTTCTCGGCAAGGCGATGCAGCGAGTGCCTCATTTGCAGTCCGAGTTTACCAGACATCGTTTACTTAAAGGGCACACGCATAAACCAAATAGCGAATTACGCAAGCCATTCGCGATTGAAAAGGCGCTGGTGAATGAAAACGTCGTACAGCTGGCGCGCAGTGTAATCGCTGCTGACCTCGTGAAGATATCGGGCGCCCACATTTCAGCGCGTTGTTGTAGCTTAGCACGTACGGTTTAGAGAGAGAAATTGACCCGTTCGCAGCACGAAGCCGCAAGGAAATCCATGCGGATCTCCCAGAAGCGAAAGCTTCCACAGAACTGATTCGCAATCATGTGTGTCCACGTGCTTCGAGTTGTCGATCAATTCGCCCTCGCGCTGTCAGTTGCTAGCCTCCCGGTTAGCTCAACTGGTAGAGCGACCGCCCCGGAAAGGCGTTGGTCCCGGGTTCGATCCCCGGACCAGGACGACTTTTTCGGCAACTAAGAAGCTTTCTTTCTGAGAAATCCGCATGGATTTCCTTGTGGCTTTGCGAACGGATGGCTGTCAATTTACCTCTCTTAACCCTTCTGCAACCTTGCGAAATACCCCAGAACTGATTTTCAATTAGCATGTAAGTTTCGGCACTGTTAAGATCGAGGGCGCGGGTTCGATTCCCGGCGACCGCATTTAAATGAACGCGAAATGCTAGAGGCCCGGGTACTTCGATTTAGGCGCACGTTAAAGAACACCAGATGGTCGAAATTACCGGAGCCATCCGCTACTGCATCCCTCATAACCATATCGTGGTTTTATGACGTAAAATTCCAACAATTATTCTTACTTATTACTATCGAAGACAGCGCAAAGGACGCAGAGGAGTAAACGGGACAAGGTGCTACTTACCATTGTGGTTTACTACGCGACAGGATTCTTTGAGTAGGTGAAATTTCGTGGCAACAAAGGATACGCTATAGAAATGTCCTTGTCTATTAGCAGCACAGAGGTGAAGCTGACGCACGTGTCTTTGCGGGAATTTATCTTGTGTTCAACTACTTCCCGCTTTAGTTGGTTATCGTTTTTGTGAAATACGGCACAGTTATTAAAGTGAAGATAACACCCGCCCTCTTAGCAATGTGTACGCCGAGGTGTCCGTTGTTAGCCTTCTCCGTGTTCTGGCGATGCTCGCGCAAGCTGTCGTTCAGAGATCTTCCCGTCTGTCATATGCACTATTTTCCGCAGTATGCAAAGGTAATCAGTATACCACGCCTTCTGAACTAGTCACGAAGGGTGAGCGACGTTTTCTTTCTTCTTTTTTTCTTTTTTTAAGAGCGAAGCTCTTTAAGCCAGCCGTAAAACGTGCACGTTTCACGAAAAGTCATGCGCAGTAGCGACAACTACGCAGCGGCTATCACTAAGCCACGCCCAGCGACACCTCGCGCAACCGTGTTCCGCCGCGCTCGATCACATACAGCCATGGGACGCACAAAGAAAGTACGCACTCCCGAGCTCTCGTCAACCGGGCAGTGGACGGTCTGCCTTCCTTTCGCAGCGCGCGGGAATTCCTACTCACCTATCATGAAATTACTTTACATTACCGCAATTCCCGCATGATCTACCCACCAGCCCATAAATCGCTGTCCCAGGCTGAGCAAATCGTTTGGCGCCGACTCCAAACGGGCACTTTAATATCCCACTTCATCAATTCCCGAATTCATCAGGGTGACGCCTTACCCCATTGTCGTCTCTGCTCGAGTCCGCGAGCCGACTTTAATCACATGTATCGCCATTGTCCAAACAAGCCAAATCCCCCCTTTGAGGGGGCTGAGAGACAGGAGCGATGGGAGGCTGCTTTGCGCAGCTCACGACCGGACGATCAACTCCGGATAGTGTGCTGGGCCATGGGGGTCGCCGAAGCGCAAGGACTTTCGGCCACCTAAAGCGGCCCGAGGGCCCATCGGCTACTTTTTCCCTGCACCCATCCCCCCCCCCCTCACCTGACCCATTTCATGGCGTCAATAAAGTTGTATCCTCCTCCTCCCGAAGAAGACGCAGCGCATCATGAAGCGAGGCTTGCCGCTGTACGAGAACGGCAACGGCAGCGACGAGCAGATCCAGAACACGCGGCCAGGGGAAGGACAAGAGACGACGAGAAGATACTACTGCCGATCACCGTAGTGGAATGCTGCGCGTGTGCGAGCCACCAAACGCCATCAAATCGGTCACCTACGCTGTGTCTCAAGCCTTGCGCGGCCGAATGCAAGCTTTCGCCATTTTTTTTTTTTTTTTCACACGGATCGTTCTTTACATGGGGCACATCAACTTTGTTTCAAAGCGATGACGGTTTATTGGGGACCGAGAATATGGAGCTTACGTTCGCTCGTTTTGCGATCTTTTCAAGTTATATGACAACTTGTGAATATATGGGACTTTACCTCTGTCAATTACTTTTTCTTTCGGAGCGTCCTGCCAACATTGTTCATTTTTTTAGATCTTTCAAAACACTCTCGGTGACGGCAGTTACTAATCGTAAAGGGTAGCCAAAGGCGTTTGGCCGAGTTTTCTGGCCATCCAGACTAACTTGCATTAAATGAAAGCAGGTTTTATTGAGAGTTTGCAAAAGAAAAAAACACAGTTTCGCTATCCCATATTTTACAAGTTTTAAGTGGGCGGACTGATGAGGAAGGATCGCGCTGTAGCCAATAACTGATCACCAGCTCGCCCAATCTTATACCTTAGCAAAATATAATGCATCAGAATTAAAGAGTTGAGACACCATAACTGAAAGGGAGCTATTGCACAAATAAAGCACCGGCTAGTCCGAGGATCTCGAACTGGTGGCACACATGACATGCAGGGTTCAAAAGAACACTTCAAGTAACGTTCTCAAAGTAACACCAGACTCCTTGTAACACCGACGTTTTGCTGCTAAACCTGTAGTGTATTTGCTTCATCTGCTCTGTAGATGCCGTAGACGGTGATAAAGCAATAATTATGAGATTATTTTGTTTGTTAGTTTTATTATTTACAATGCTGCGAACCACCTGTGGCCCAAGCTCGAGTGAGTGAGTGAGTGAGTGAGTGAGTGAGTGAGTGAGTGAGTGAGTGAGTGAGTGAGTGAGTGAGTGAGTGATGAGTGAGTGAGAGTTGAGTGAGTGAGTGAGTGAGTGAGTTGAGTGAGTGAGTGAGTGAGTGAGTGAGTGAGTGAGTGAGTGAGTGAGTGAGTGAGTGAGTGAGGTGAGTGAGTGAGGTGAGTGAGTGAGTGGTGTGAGTGAGTGAGTGAGTGATGAGTGAGTGAGTGAGTGAGTGAGTGAGTGAGTGAGTGAGTGTGAGTGAGTTGAGTGAGTGAGTGAGTGAGTGAGTGAGTGAGGTGAGTGTAGTGATGATGAGTGAGTGAGTGAGTGAGTGAGTGAGTTAGTGAGTGAGTGAGTGAGTGAGTGAGTGAGTGAGTGAGTTGAGTGAGTGAGTGAGTGAGTGAGTGAGTGAGTGAGTGAGTAGTGAGTGAGTGAGTGATGTGAGTGGAGTGAGTGAGTGAGTGAAGTGAGTGAGTGGTAGGTGAGTGGTGAGTGAGTGAGTGGAGTGAGTGAGTGAGTGAGTGCAGTTGAGGTGAGGGATGAGTGCAGTGGTGAGAGTGAGTTGAGTGAAAACATTCGTTAAAATTAAAAAGAAACCGCAGGGTGTAGCCTATAGGCGTGCGCAGGGTTTCCCGTTAGTGGGGGGCAAAGCTTCATCGCAGCATTCCCACCCCCCACGTCTTTTTGGTAGAGTCCAAAAGACAACACGCTTCATAATGCATGAAAAAATGAAAACGAAGCGATAACGTGCTTCCCACAATGGCCCGCCTTTTGCTCCTTAGCTTTCCGCGAGTAAATATGGGAAGTCAGCAGTTCTTGGAATGCAACATCACGCGCCTTTACCTTCCCCGTGCGAACGCCTCTGGTGGAGTCCTCAGTCCAGGGCCCCATGAACGGTAGCCGCTCTCGCGACCAGGTCGAGCTGGTCCCGTCGAGTTTGCGCTAGACAGCGAGGCTTTCCACTCCTGTACGGTTGGGCGTGGGATTGGTTGGTTGGCGTTCGTGAGCTGACACGCTCAAGCGGCGTGGTATAGCGCAGCCGGGGCAATACGGTCTGCGAATGTGTGGGGTACATGCAGTGCGGTGCGGATGGATGTTGGCTTGGTTTGTAGCTGCCTCAATGAAACGGCTTCGGCGCGGAACAAAGCCTCAAATACGTGCGTACATCCTTAGCATGCTCACTCTAAGAATATGCATGTGCTATATAGTCTGCTCAAGAGTGACTTGTGCTGTAATACAAACACGGCCATGGCCAGCAGCTTCATTCAATAGAGAGGTTGTAGCGCGTAATAAAACAAACGCAAATGAAGTACACTGCACTCAAGTGATGTGTTCCTTATTAAAGTTAGTCTTATTTTGCACAAATAGCATCATTCACTATTAACCACCTGGCTCAGTTGTCCTTTGCTTCGTCCAAGTTAGTCGCCATTTTATTTCGACATTCTAGCACGGGGAATAATAGCATTAAAAAGAAATGAAAGAGAGAGAGAGAGTGGTTTATTTACAGAAAGGCAGAGAGGTCGGCCTGAGCGATAGCATACTCTATAGCCTGCTACTGTACACCGAGGAAGGGGAAATGGGAGAAAAAGTGGCGGGAATTATTAGAAGGCAGGGAGGTCGGCCTGAGCTAATGCGCACTAGCCTACTACTCTGCATTAAAGAAGAAAAAATAAATTATTCATATCGAATACTGGTTGCTCTATTATTATTATTATTATTATTATTATTATTATTATTATTATTATTATTATTATTATTATTATTATTATTATTATTATTATTATTATTATTATTATTATTATTATTATTATTATTGCATATACGTACGCAAGGACCCAGAGAAAAGTGGGAGAGAGCAGGCTAGAGGGGCCTGCCTGCTCTTTCGGGAGGAGGAAGATGAAGAGGAGGCAGATGAGGAAGAAAGCGCAAGTTATTTATTACGTTCGCCCGAGAGAAATAAGTTGCATTAAGAAAGATGAATTCTCGCGGAAAGCAGCGAATGTCTCTGAATGATGCAAGGCGAGCCGACTGCAGCCAAAGGTCGGCCTACGTGGGCGGAAATACAACAACGCGCTCAGTGTTGACACTTTGTTATCTCTCCCGACTGGGTAATGCGATGCGCAAACAAGCTTACATGCCAGCCAAGCATTTTGTCGCTTATTCGATAAATCGATCACTCGTTCGTCTTGCAGGCAAAAAGAGCATTTAATCCGGACGTGTTTTTCCAAAAGAGTTTCGCGCGAGTGCACCACACTAAGCAGCTCGTGCAAGATGCGGCTTTAAGGAATGCGCGCGGTAAATGATACAATGTATCCTTGTCGGCTTTAGAAGCACCTCGGAATGTAATCACTCGGGGTCTATCATTTGCCCTGTTTGTAAGTGAATCGTTCTGTGAATGGGCTGAGCGAGTGTTGAAGAGAGAAAGCCGGAAAACTGCAATAGTATTGTACGCAGAATCACCGAAAATATTTTGCGCGTCTTTTTGATATACGGTGTGCGCTTTTGTGCAGACGACCCGTTTATGCCGTTTTTTTTTTTTTTCAGTGGGGACTAGGAAAACAAGGAGGAGGAAGGAAAGGGTCAACCAAAGGCGCGTCCGGTTTGCTACCATGCATTGCGGGGAAGGGATTAAAAGGAGAGGGAAGAAGGCACTGTCCAGGTACATGTGCCCCTGTCCATTGCCCGCCTGCATTTAAAAAAAAAACTGTACAAATGCCCACGCCACTTTGCCTGCAACGCGTAAGGCTACGATTCGAGGATCTTTTGAAAACGACCTGTCGTCCAGTTTGTTCAGCGCGTTGCGTAGAACGTTGCGGTCGGTCAAAAACCGATCACAAGAACATTTCACGTCGAATGGCAGGTGAATGAAGGTGCACTGGCAATGCGTTGGCTGATGCTGTGATTTCTTTCGTTCGTTAAGTATGCATAAACGAGCCTGCGTCTCTGTGTTACAGTTAAGGTCATATAGAACAATTAATCGGCGCCATCAAACAGTTAATAAACGGGCCTAAAAATTGCGCTTCAGCAGTGTGAATTTCGCCTGCCCTTAACTCTACCAGCGCCAACTCACTACGATAGGCAAATATTGCTATCAAGAACGACTTCTCTCGGGCCTTCAACACCACAGGCAACGCATCCTTTGTCAACTGGAATTAGCAAGTTCTGATGCCATCTGTACCAGTTGTCACTTTAAAGTGGAGTTGGGCGAAAAATAAACGAAATTTAAATTGAAAAAAATATCTATGTCACTGCAGGCCACGGTGTAAGATACGTGAACTCTGGGTGTTCGCACGTCGCAACAAATCTCGTCATCAGCAATTCCGAACAATATTCCTCCGCTATGTTATTAAATAGACATATACTCCGTTTCACGCATCAGCTGCAATGCTATGGAAGCTAGCGAGACTTCTTGCAGTAGATGCTTTCGCACCAAAAAGTAGTTGAATAATTTTACCACCTGTAAGGTGATTTTTTTTTTTCGTTTTTAGATCGAGTAATAAATGAAGACGCTTTGTGCCTCAGAAATAAGCGAACCCCGTTATTCAATAGGTGGTCTCTTAGCGTCTCTTTATCTTAATATCGTGTCCTCCACAATCAGTTACGGTAGCGCGCAGCCGATGCCTATCGCGGAGGCCACGTTTACATCGAAGAAGCGCGAGACGCCGGAGTTGCACATTTCGCGGACCGAACTACTTGCACATAGCTTCCACAGCGTTGCACGCGGTGTGTGAAACGGAGTACACGGTCGTATCATCCAGTGATAAAGCGGCCAAGCACTGAAGCGAAAGGTAAGGGGAAAGCAAACAATCTCGTCGCTATGGTGACCGACATACATGGAGGCAGCTCACTTATCGTGCGCAGAACCGGCACATTTTTTTAACCTTGTCAATGACACGAGCGTCGTTCTCGCTAATTTTCACCGGATATGTTTGAGAAGCACGCCAAAAGTATGTAGGGCTACTTTCAGAAACTTCAAAAATTGTGCGGCGACTTCGCGCGCAATGTGCCCTGGCGACGAAGGCTTCACGAAGGAAGGCAGCCGTGTCAATTTAATCGTTGTGCAGCCAGAGTGCGTGCCGAAAACGGCGCCAGCATTTCCACCCGTCACGTGACAGACACATGATGGAAGTGTGGTCTTGCGGTGCCATTTGAAAAAAGGGGCCACTTCATCGTGCAAGGCACGACGTTCAAACCTAAATTCTATATCTTACACCGCATAGAGCAGACATTCGTTCGTGAGCTGTTTCGATGAAATGGGAAAAACCTGAACCGCATCTTCCGCCACCCGGCTCTTTAAACAGCCCCCCCCCCCCACCCTTTCACTTCTGTCGAAAAACAGGCGCGCACGCCGTCTTTTCTTGAGCGATGGCATTCACTGCGCTCTCTTTCGCGAGATGACTCGGCATGTAAACGCGCGTTGGCGACAGCGTCCGTAACGGCGTTTTGTACGTAAGAACACCGCGATCGCATAGTGCGCATGAGCAGCAGCTCTGAGGCGCGCGCTCTGTGCGAATAGTTGTGGGCATTGTGGGCGGTACGCGGCACTGAAACTCGCTTAGAAAGTTGTTAGGGTGCCTTGATGCGCGTTTTGTTGAGCACACATCGAGGCACACTAGAAAGTTGTAGTTTCAGAGCGCCGCTCCTGGCGACTACCTCGGCCGGTTCGACAACACGTCGTGTCACCGTCCGACGATGCTACTGCGCGCGGTAAGCTACAGACGGCGCGATTCTCTTAGCGCACATGTGTGGCAGCAGAAGCCAGAAGGCACGTGAGTTTGTGGAAACTTTCAATTCATATGAGGAAAAACTTGGGCTCCTCTCCTTATTTTCTTTTGAATACAATGTCCTCATGGGCCTCTATCACTTTCGGTAATAGTGCTCCGTAATTACTAATCATTCCTGGTGTTTTACGTGCCAAAACCGCGATGTGACTATGAGGCACGCCTTGCACCTAAATCTGAGCACAGGGGTGTTCTGAGCATTTCACGCCCGTTGAAATACTGCCATCGGGAATCGAGCCCACGCCCTCGAGTTTAGCAGCGCGACACCTTACGTGCTGAGCGCTATACCACGGCGGTTTAACTAAGTTTGACTACCTCGGTGTAAAAGCGGTTACGGTGCTCGGCTGCTGACCCGTAGGTCACGGGTTCGATCCAGGCCGCGGCGGTCGCATTTGTATGTAGGCGAAATACTAAAGGCCCGTGTACTGTGCGATGTCCAGATGGTCGAAATTTCCTGAGCCCTCCACTATGGCGTCTCTCATAATCATATCGTTGTTTTAAGATGCAAGACCTCAGCTATTATTATTATTATTATATTATTATTATTATTATTATTATTATTATTATTATTATTATTATTATTATTATTATTATTATTATTATTATTGAATAAGTTTGACGAGGTTGACGCTTGTGAGCGATTTGAATTTGTGTCCAATAGAGGTCTTCCATAGCCAGCTACCATGTTTACTCGCATATTACCAGCACAGCCAGTATACAGTTCTGGCTCGGATTGGCTAAATGAGGGGTCGGCAACCTGCGGCCCGCGAGGCAGTATTATGACCCCCCCCCCCCCTCTCATTGTCACTTCCTGTCTGATGGCCGACACAGCATTTTTTACCTTAGACAGGAACAAATAAAGATTGCCTACATCTCGCATTGTGCCCTAGCTTCACACTAAGCTAAAGTTTAGCCAAAATTTTGGCAGTCTTGTACGTTATTGTCTGTTCGCCAAATTTTTTTCTTTGTCCGCAGAGACCCCCCCCTCCTTTTCCTCCGTTTTGACGTCCGTGTCGGCTTCATGCAATTTGGCTCTCCTCCTCAAAATGTTGCCGACCCCTGGGATAACTGATGGATGCTATTGGCTAATGTGAGCTACATGTCGGCTGTGTTAATTTATCGATTGTGGTTCGCCGCCGCGGTGGTGAAGTAGTTACGGTGCTCGGCTGCTGACCCGCAAGACGCGGGTTCGATCACGGCCGCATTTCGATGGGGGCGAAATGCAAGAGGCCCACCTGGCGTGATAGCTTAGCACGTAAAGTGCGCGCTGGCACGCGTTCGATTCCAGGCTATGGCTGCCGCATCTCGATGGGGCGCGAATTGCAATGAACAGCCGTGCGCTTATGTTTAGGCGCATGTTAAAGACGAAGACGAAGAAGAAAAGGAGAGAAAAGGACTCCCCCCGGGATTGGGACTTGGGACTTGGGACTCCCCCCAAGTTGTTACCCCTAAGAATCCTACGGCAATTGCTGCGAAACGACTCAGCAATACCACCAATGTCATCGTGCTCTTTTCCGGACTGAAAGTTCCTACCTTCGTCCGCTACGGAGGCGCACTGATCAAGTGCGCGTTATACAGAAAACAATTGGACCTGTGCCATCAGTGCGGCAGACTAGGCCATCGCATGGACGTGTGCCCCAGCCCGCAGGACCGGGTCTGCAGAGGCTGTGGCACGGCCAACCCAGGTCCCGACCACCAATGCAACCCCTGTTGCCAGCTTTGCGGGGGTGAGCACTTAACGGCCGACAGGAAATGCAAGGCTCGCTTCAAGTTGCCGTATATAGTCAAACGAAGACGATGGGAAAGACAGCGACAACGGGAAGAACTCCTAGCCTCGGAAGCTACGAGGGAAGCAATTGGACGCCCTTCCCGGGAGGCCAGATCCAGTTCGCGCTCTAGGGCCCGTTCAAGAACCAGACAGTCCAGATCACGGAGCCGCACACCCGCTCCGGCCCGACCCAGATCCAGGAGCCATACGCCCGGACCACCACCTCAACACTCCCGATCGCGGTCTCGCAGCAGAGGAAGCGGCTTGGCGGCGGAAGATGCGACCTACAAGGTGGGCTGGGTAGACGTGGTCAAAGGCTCATCGCGCCGCGGCGGATCTGGGGAGACTGCAGCTTTTAGAGAAATAGCAGAAATGAGACGGGAAAATGCGCAGTTACGGGAATTAATCGCAAATCTCACGAGAGAAATTCAGGAGCTTAAGAATAATCGGAAGGCAGACATATCCCCCCGCCCAAGTAGTTCACATGGAGGGGCCGCTGCAGAAACCCCCGATAATCGCATGGAGGAAGACGATGGAGGAATAATCGCATGGAGGAAGCCACCTAAGAGAAAGGCTCCGGCAGTTATCAGCCAAACCGGGTCACAGCTTACCGATCTAGGGCAGAAATTAACGGAAATGCAAAGTGCACTGAAAGACCAAGCAGAAGCCGTCGGTAATCTCACGTCGGCGATCTCGACCATAATGTCGAGACTTGACACATTCGAAAATAACGTAGCCACCTTAAGTCTCAGGGTAGCCAAACTGCAGCCACTTACTACTGCAGGGGCCCCCACAACTGGGGTCGCATCTAATCAATTTCAAAACGCCGCTACAAGCACCGCGGCAGCGTTCAGTCCACCACTCCCCAGTCCTCCACCTCACGAACAGAACAAAATAGGCAAACGCGGTGAAAGAGGCGAGCTGACGATTTGACAGCGGAATTGCAGGAGTTACGCTGCTAAAAAACCGATCCTGCAACAATACATTAAAAGCAAATCGAAACCAGACGTAACAATGTTACAAGAGACACACGGATTAGCCAAACTTCCAGGTTACCAAGCCATCGGTCCTTCCTCTGGGGAGAACCGCGCGGTAACTACTTTGGCCAGGAAAGGCTTAGTGGTCGTTCGTCATGACATTACAGTAGCGCAAGTTGAACATGTATTCGTAGAAATTATACCCAAAAGCAAAAACCAATCCAGCACGTTCATTCTCAATCTATACAGCAACCCTGTGCACATACGACAGCGTTTCCTAACCCCATTTAAGAGGGCCGCCGACCTTGCGGGCTCGCACCCTTTACTAATCGGGGGAGACTTTAACGCCCCGCACGGAGCGTTGGGTTACGCCTACACGAGAGCCAAAGGCAAGGCATTATGGCAAGACATACAGGAGACAGGCCTTACTCTCATCACCGACCCCAGCTCCCCCACAAGAATGGGAACCGGGCTGGCAAGAGACACCACACCCGACCTAACATTAGTGAAGAACACGAGAGGATCAAGTTGGAAGAACACGTTCGAAGACCTTGGTAGCGACCACAGAATTCTCGAAACTAAATTATCGGATACTTTAGAAATAGAAACCAACAAAACGTTCAAATGGACAGACTGGGATAAGTTCCGTCAGAATAGGGCCGGGATGACGCACGAACCCATCATGGACATCAAACAATGGGCCGAAAAAGTTATGGCTGACGTCAAAAATGTTACAAAGACCGTGGCGCCAGAACTTCCCATCGATAAGATAGACAGCCGCCTGGTGCACATGTGGGAGGCCAAACGATCATTACAGGCCAGGTGGCAGAAACAAAGACACAACAGGAAGTTGAGGAAACGCATTGCATTACTCAGCAAACAAATTGAAGTACACTGCAGAACTCTTAGTAAACAGCAATGGGACGAGGTCTGCAACACGATGGACAGACGGATTGGCACCGGTCACACGTGGCGCCTGCTCCGACATCTGCTAGACCAGACCAAGACCACGACAACACATAGGGAAACCACGCGCAGGATAATACACACACACAGACCAAGGCCGAAGAAGAAATCCTCTCCGAGCTCTGCGACAGATACGCCCCTCAGAACCCGGTTATTACACACGTGGAATACACGGGAAAACCCAACCCCTCTCTGGACAGAGACTTTGACGAGGCGGAAATCTGGGCCGCTCTGCAAAAGCTCAATAGCATATCGGCCCCGGGACCGGATGGCGTAACCAATAAGGCCCTTCGTGACTTAGACAAAGAGACCATCTCCAAACTGACCAAGTACATCAACGAATGCTGGACCCGAGGATCCATACCTGACCAATGGAAAAGAGCGAAAGTGGTGCTCATCCCCAAGCCCGGAAAACCCCCAAATCTTGACAACCTTCGCCCTATATCCCTTACGTCGTGCGTCGGAAAGTTGATGGAGCACGCCTTCCTCAGTCGTATCAACGCACACTTGGACGACATCGAAGCGTATCCGGAATCCATGCTCGGGTTTCGAGCTCATCTCTCCACGCAGGATGCAATGTTGCAAATCAAACACCAGGTACTTGACAACAAGACAAGAGGTACCAGGGCCATTCTAGGATTAGACCTCAAGAAAGCCTTCGACAACGCAGCTCACGCAGCCATACTACGCAAGATGGCCGCACTAAATCTAGGCAAGCGAGCGTACAACTACGTTAAGGATTTCCTCACTAACAGGAATGTCTCGTTAACGCTGGGCAAACTCGCATCAGAAGACAGGAGTATGGGCAGCATCGGCACCCCACAAGGCTCTGTCATCTCGCCGATGCTCTTTAATCTCGTTATGATCAGCCTCCCCGAACGCCTAAACGCCATAGAGGGAGTGCATCACGCCATATACGCAGACGACATTACGATTTGGGTATGCGAGGGAAGCGACGGAGAAATCGAGCAGCGGCTACAGACCGCGGTTGAGGTAGTGGAACAGTACCTCGTAGGAACCGGTCTTGTCTGCTCGCCAGAAAAATCTGCTCCTCTACCGCCCGACGCTTAAGGGAAGGCCCCCCTAGTGTTACATCCGGCATGCTGAGCACCAAGACATTTGCGTACGCACCAAAGAAGGAAACGAAATACCAAGGGTCAAGCAGATAACGATGCTCGGACTCATCATAGAATCCAACAGCGCCAACGGAGCAACGATCAGGAATCTGGAGACTAAAATCACGAACCCGATGAGGCTCATCAGAAGAATCAGCAACAGACATCGCGGTATGAAGGAGGCCAGTGTCGTCAGACTCATACACTCCTTCGTCATTAGTCACATAACCTACGTGGCCGCCTACCACAACTGGTACACTGCAGAAAAGGCCAAGCTTAACACTCTAATTAGAAGAACACACAAGATGGCGCTGGGCCTTCCTGATAGCACAAGCACGGAACTTCTACTACAGCTGGGCATCCACAATACGCTCGAAGAGTTGATAGAGGCTCAACAGATCTCGCAACTCGAGAGACTAACCAGGACACGAACGGGCAGGAGCATCCTGGACAAACTGGAGATAGCCTATGACAAGCAGCACGGCGACAAGACATCCCTCCCAAGCTCGATCAGAGAAAAGCTCCAGGTGGCTAGCCTACCTAAGAACATGCATCTCGAACTCAATCAGGGTCGAAGAGAGAGTAGAGCCAGGTCTTTACTACAAGCATTCGGTAGGGACAAGGAAGCGCTGTTTGTAGACGCAGCAGAATACGCGGATCGACGTGCATTCGCAGTGGCAGTCCTCAACACTGATAAACAGTTGGTCAGCTCGTGTAGTGTACGCGGAAAAAACCCTGAGGCAGCGGAAGAAGTGGCGATCGCCCTAGCCATCGTTTGCCCCGGTTGCAGGTATATAATAAGTGACTCGCAGGCGGCGGTCAGAAATTATGCACAAGGCAGAATTTCACCAGAGGCCACGGCTATCCTCAAAGCGAACGCGAATTATATCACCTCTGAAGAGACGGAGGAACGACACATTATATGGTTCCCGGCTCATACGTCCTCCCACACCCCCGTACCCAACCTCAATGGAGAGGTCCATCGCGTAGCGCGAGGTCTCACGTTCCGCGCTCGTGTAGAAAGGTCCTCTCCAGGGGATGGAAATCCAGAGGAGGGCTGGACAGAGAGAGACAGAATGACTAGATACTGTGACATTACAAAATTTTATCAAAAATCCAGGTGTATTTATCCACCCCCAAGCCCCAAACTCGACAGGGCCCAATCGGTAGATTGGAGGCAATTACAAACACAGACCTTCCCCAACCCCGTTCACCTCAGGAGGATATACCCAGACGTCTATTCAGACGATAACTGCAAATTATGCGGCTGGACTCACGCATCTCTTAGGCACATTCTCTGGGAATGCGCGGTTATAGGCGAAGAACATGCAGTATCCCCAGATGAAGCTGCGGCGCGGTGGACGGCCGCGCTGCGCAGCTCAAACCTACAAGATCAACTGTGGACCATCCAGCAAGCCCGTGAGGCGGTGAGGAGACAGGGTCTCCGGTCCTCCTCGGGGGCGGCCTAGGCCCAGGCCACGAATTTGCCGGAGTTCTGAATAAAGTTGTTACCACCACCATGTTAAAGGAGCCCATGTAGTCGAAATTATCCGGAGCCCTCCACTACGACGCCCTCACAATCATATCGTGTTTTTATCACGTAAAACCGTACAATCGATCGTACTATGTGCCTTTTTTGTGTGCTTGTGTATGCGAAACTGATTTTTATTATCTGCGCATGCAGATTTGCCCTTTGTGTTCATTATTTTTTTCAAAGGCATCACTTGTTAGCCGGTTCACGCCCTTGCGTTTTCTGGGCTGTAAGCAGTATCGAATGTAAACGATAACCAC
>NC_051183.1:9545905-9702578 GCF_013339695.2 Rhipicephalus sanguineus | reverse complement strand
GCCCGAAGAATTTGGTGGAAATTGACGCCGTCATCGTCGGCGTCCCCTTCGCTCGCTCGCTAGCAGCCTGCGCCTTTCGTGGCGTCGGCTTCGCGTTGCGGCTGACGGGCTTGCTCGAGTTGTACGACGCCGCTCGCAAAAAAACTCGCCGGCTCGTTGGGGCACGGTGGTTGGGCGGCGCCTCGGCGTGTATGGCTGCGGCCGCCGCACTTGAAGTGTTTGTTGCGCTGTGTGGCTTGAAATGCGCCTTTGATGACGTATGACATCACGGTGAAATTATTTACATGCCATATTTTAGACGCGTGTTTTTATTTAAGCATTCGACACTATCAACCACCACATTCTTTTTATGCAGCTTCAAGCAATTGGCGTAAATGGTCCTGCACTATTATTAATAAAAAACTACCTACTCAATAGGAGCCAAATTGTCAGTCTGTTAGGTCATAAATCTATACTTAAAGTAACAAATATAGGAGCACCTCAAGGTTCTATTCTCGGCCCACTTCTTTTCATTATTTACATAAATGATTTGCTATCTCGCCTGCTTACTGTATGCTTACTGTATGCAGAATGCTTACTGTATGCAGACGACACAACAATTGTTAACACTGATAAATGCCTCCAATCTCTGACACAGAAACTAAATGATGACCTTTCAGGCTTGGCTGCTTGGTGTATCCATAATAAATTACAAATAAATCCCACTAAAACGAAATTCGTTGTTTTCCACTCTCACCAACGTGAACATAATTATATCCCGCCAGCATAGGCGTGCGCAGGGGGGGCAATGGGGGCGAGAAGGGGGGGCGCAAAGTCAGCCCTATACATTGTAGGGGGGGCGAGAAGAGGGGCGCAAAGGCAGCCGCTACATTGACATAATAGGGAGGGGGGCGCTGCGACGAACCTTCGCCCCCCCTGAAGGGGAACCCTGCGCACACTTATGCCCGCCAGTATTTCTAAATCAATTCGCAATTGAAGCAGACGATGAGGCGACCTTCTTGGGAATTAAACTGGACCGTCATTTGAAATTTCATTCGTATGTTGCATACCTGCGAAAAAAAATGGCTTACGGCATACGTGTTCTAATTAAATCCCGCGATACATTTCCAAACCCACATTACTTTCATTGTACTACGCTTTTATTCATTCTCATATTATTTACTGTATCACATCTTGGGGCAATACCCACAGCAGTCATCTCGTCTCCCTTCAAACTATGCAAAATCACTCCATTATAATACTTACCCACAGTCATTATCGCAGTGATGCTAAAGCACTCCTGCATGCCAACAACATCCTAACAATCGAGAACACTTTCAAATATATTCTAGGAATACTATTGTTCAAGCAAATAATAAATCAGCTTCCTTTGTTTATAATCCCACCATCAAGTCTAGAGAATACAAACTTGACAAGGTTTGCACAAAATCACAATTTTATCTTACCTATAGTTATACTAACTATGGCAAACAAACAGCCCACTTCACTGGAATCTATTTCTGTAATACTATACCTTCAGGAATAAAAACCTCGAATCAATCGGCATATTCAAAAAAGATATGAAAACTTTCCTCTCATCCATTCCATAATCTGGATAGTTTTGGTCACTTCTATTACTCCCGCTCCCTTTCGTGCCTTCTCACAACCTAATGTTAAACGCAGCATCGCATCATCATCCTACATTGCTGATATCAGATGTCGCTGTTTAGTTTCTTTTTCGTAGTTTATTTTTTAACAGTTTTCACCATGGTAATTATCTGAAAACTGTTTAGGAGAGTTGAATTACCTCTATTTTTGATGTTGTCTAATTTCAGTTTTTGTTGCTACTTCTGCTAATGAGTTTCTTCAGTAGAACTCCTTTTTTTTCTTTTTTACCTGCGATGTATTTTATTACCTGTTTTCTGCACCACTGTTTGCTGCACCAATTAATTGTTTCTATATTCACTACTGTAGGAGGTCCCGATTCAGTCTCTGACTATGGGACCTGCTTCTGTATACACAAATTTTGTAATTGATTCGATAACTAAATAAAACGATTTCTGATTCTGATTTCACCTTGCACATATTGTCATGTACGTGCGTCTTCATCCCTTCTGTGACGTGTCGCAGAATATTTGCAATATTTTTGTGCTTCGCAGGGGTGAAGTTATTTGCGTGCCATGTTTTAGACGTGTTTTCGTTCACATTGCACGTATTTGCACAGTTCGTGCGTCTTTCACCCTCGCTGTCACGTGACTAAATATTTGCAATATTTTTGTGCTTTCAAGGATGCAGCCATTCCCCACAACGAGCAGAATGCTGTGTGCGCTGGCGCGTACAACGCCTGCCATCTATCGCTTCCGTTGGAGCAGCTTCACAGAAAGGACTGCACGAGATATGACAAACGCGGCTGAACCTGTATTGGACATTTGTAGGGAATTCAATGGAAGAAAGCAGAAGCTTCATAGTATAGAAAAAATAAAACGTTTCATTGTCTCACTTTTGTCTTTCGTTGTCGCATTGAATGCGAAAGCAGTGACATACGCATGACTAAATATTCTTTTGCGTGTTCTTTTCCGCGGCATTTGTTGGTCACCGCGGAAAGAAACACGCGAAAAAAGTATTAAGTCTTGCGGAGAGTAACTGTAGAAAATCATCCCTGGGATAAAAGTTCATCCGAATGGAACGTTTGAGTGGACCGACCGTTGGTCCTTGCGAGGTGCAACTGCGAGGACTAACGGTTGCCCGGTAAGGTGTAAATGTGAGGACCAAATGTTAGTCCATTGAGGTGATCTGTGGGGACTAACAGTTGCCCGGTAAGGTGTAAATGTGAGGACTAAATGTTAGTCTATTGTGGGGACTAACTGTTAGACCCGGTGCCGTTAGTCCTTAAAGGGATTAATGGTTGTGGCAGCCCCATTAGTCCCCAAAAGGACGAACCACACACCCTTTTAACACCCTTTTGCCTTAGAGTGTGTGTGTACCTATGTAGGGGCCGTAGGGTCGTAGTGGCGTAGTATGGGAGGCGACGTCAACAAACGACGGAGCTTTGCGAAAGCGTCGTCGCACTCCGACGACCACGAATGGAGGGGCCCGTTACTTCCGAGGAGCTTCGTCAGCGGTGATATGATAGTCGCGAAGTTTCGAATGAAGCGCCGAAAGTAGGAACACAGTCCTACGAAACTGCGCAGTTCTTTGACGGACGTAGGTTTCGGGAACTCGGTCACGGCCCGAAGTTTGGCTGGATCGGGGAGAATTCCGTTCTTGGACACGACGTAGCCGAGTATTGTCAGCTGCCGTGCTGCAAATCGGCACTTCTTTAGATTCAGTTGCAGACCAGCGTCGCTCAAACGCGCCAACACATGCCGGAGGCGTTGAAGATGCGTGGAGAAGTCTGGAGCGAAAACAACGACGTCGTCGAGGTAGCACAAGCACGTGTGCCATTTCAGGTTGCGCAGAACAGTATCCATCATGCGCTCGAAGGTGGCGGGCGCATTACCACAGCCCAAACGGCATGACGCTGAATTCGTACAAGCCGTCGGGCGTGACAAAGGCGGTCTTCGGTCGAGCGTCATCAGCCATAGGTACCTGCCAGTACCCTGAGCGCAAATCGATAGATGAAAAGAATTCGGCTCCTTGTAGGCTGTCAATGGCGTCGTCTATTCGCGGTAGTGGATACACGTCCTTACGAGTGATCTTACTGAGTCGTCGGTAGTCCACACAGAACCGCACAGAACCGTCCTTCTTCGCAACAAGTACGACAGGAGACGCCCAGGGGCTGTTAGATGGTCGAATAACGTCGCGTCGAAGCATGTCGTCGACTTGCTCGTTGATTACGCGCGTTCTGTGGGAGATACGCGATATGGACGTTGCCGCAGTGGTGGTTGGGCGCCAGTGTCGATGCGATGCGTAACGGTGGACGTGCGGCCGAGAGAAGTTTGAGCAATATCGAAAGAAGCGCGAAATTCTTCCAAAAGGTCCAGAAGCTGGGAACGCTGGACCGGCGTAAGGTTGTCAGCAATGGAAGAAGCAAATACATCAGCGGGCGATGAACCAGACGTGGTAACAGAACTGAGGCGTGCCGGAACTGGGGCAGTGCGTGCCATCTGGTTCGTCCATAACTTGTGCGTCTTCGAGGGGTTCCACGCTGCCGAGACATTCTCCTTGCACCAACGTAACACTGTACGGAGATGGGCTGATAACAAAAATTGACGTGCTGCCCTGAGTGACTTGCACGGTCGCGAAGGGCACCAGCAAGCCTTTCCTTGTGCAAACACGGTCGGATGGCGTGAGGAGCGCGACGGTGTCGGAGAGACTGGCGCAGTAGACGGACACCGCCGTTGACGAATATGCAGGCAGCTTGGTGTCGTCTTTGACGAGTACCTTGCTCACAGACGATGGACTGTCAGCCGGCGTCAGATCAGAGAATGGTGATAGCTCTATTTCGGCGGGTGCGCAATGAATCACGGCGTCGTGGTGGGAGAGAAAATCCCATCCTAGGATGACGTCGTGAGAGCATGCTGGAATTATGATCAATTCGAACGGCGTACAGAGCATCCTTAATCATGACGCGGGCTGTGCACACCGCTGTAGGGTGAATACTTTGGGCGCTGGCTGTACGGAGGGAGAGCCCGGGAAGTTGGCGTCGTCACTTTTCGCAGTAGTCGGCTAAGTTTGGGCGTCAGTAACGGATACGGCGGCTCCAGTGTCAATAAGGGCAGATGCGCGCACACCGTCCACAAACACGTCCTAACACGTTCGATGGGCTTCGCTGAGGGCTTTCGCAGTTCGATAGCGTCGCAGCCCTTGCCTCGTGGACTGCGGACGACTAGTTTTCCTGGTCACGTGGGAGCGGCCGTGGCCGCATCGGTGACAGTGATCGGCGTCGTGGTGACGGCGAACGGTGGGGTAGATGGAGCTGGGCGAGACGACGGTGACATAGGCGGCGGTGAATCGTAATACGGGCGCCTTGACTGGCTGGGGATGGCTGGGGCTACACGAGGCGGCTGCACGCGATTGCAATAGCGGGCGACATGACCGGCGCAACCACACGCGAAGCAGATCGGGCGGTTGTCAGAAGTGCGCCATCGGTTCGCCGGGGTAGGTCCCATCCATGGAGCAGGACGCGGTGGACGAGGCGTCTGCTGATACGACTGCATGACGGGCTGCATCGGTGGCCTAGGTATGGCGTCGGCAAACGCAGCCGGCCCACTCGCTTCGAAGGCTTGAGGTCTGGCGACGGCTTCGGCGTAAGTAAGTGGGGCAGCCACAGGAATCGCTTGGGGTGACCTGGCTACAACCTGCGCGTAACTGAACGGCGCAGGTGCCGGAGGGGGCTGGTGGTATTCCGGCATGACCTCCGCGATTTTCCTGCTGAATAGCGCGGCGTAAGGGAGCCAGCAGCGTGGTCGACGGCTGTTCAACATGCTGCGGGTGAGGAAAGGCCAGTAGGGAGAACTGGCGGGCAATTTCCTCGCGCACGAATGACTTGATCTCGGCGAGCAAGGCGGACTGATCAGAAATGGCCGACAAGCCTGCGAGATCGGCGTCGCGTGATGGAGGTCGACGGGTCAGCAGTCGCTGCCGGCGCAGTTCCTCGTAGCTTTGGCAGAGCGTGATCACCTTGGCCACAGTACGAGGGTTCTTGGCGAGCAGCATAGTGAAGGCATCGTCGTCGATGCCTTTCAGAACGTGGCGGATCTTGTCAGACTCAGGCATGGCCGCGTCAGCCTTCTTGCACAAGTCCAGGACGTCTTCTATGTAGCTCGTAAACGACTCACCGGTCTGCTGAGCTCGTTCACGTAAACGTTGTTCGGCTTGCAGTTTACGAACGGCAGGGCGGCCAAATACATCGATGATGGCGGTCTTGAAAGCAGACCACGTGGGGAACTCGGTGGTGTGGTTGTTGTACCACAGGCCCCCACACCCGCGAGGTAGAAAACCAGGTTGCTGAGTTTGCCTGCCTCGTCCCATTTGTTTGGTACGCTCACACGCTCGTACATCGCAAGCCAGTCCTCAACATCGGTCCCCTCCGCGCCGGTGAAGATAGGAGGGTCGCGGATGCGGGGGACACCGGGGCATGCGGTCGTTGTGGAAGGAGACGTTTGCTGAGCAGCGTCTTGAGGCATGGTAGTTGGTAGGGTACGGGATCTCAGCTCCAGGGGCATCGAATAGGAGCACAGCACTCTCCACCAATTTGTTGAGGCGTTTATTGGCCGGTAGTCGGCGACGATATGCAATGGCGACAGTCAAGGCACAAACACGGACTCAGAGCGCGAGCGCGAAGAGCCAAAGGGGACGACCCACTAGAAGGCTATAGAGAGCGCAACCCATTACTCATTAAAGGCTTCGCTACAGGATAAACTTTTTGCAATTCATTTTTGTTACATACTGCCGATCTACTATTCTACGGTTCTCAGTGCTCACATCCATAGTACAGAAAGGTGAAAAATAAAAATAATGACCGTTCATTCGAACACAGCAAAGGGACAACCAAGTGAGTACGTGACCGAACAGTGATACAGCATCAGCACATAAGGTGTTCCACTGGGTGAGTGTTCTATGAAAGAATATATACAAGTCTTCAGCACTCCACTTCAACCACCTGAACGTGAGGGACACTAAAGAGAAACAATGCATCGGTTTAGATCGATAAATTGTGCTCTGAGAACTCTAACGTCGTTCATTTCGCCATCACACGTTTTATAATAGAGGAGAAAATCACGTTCAAAGTTTCATTTTTAAATTGCAGAAGGGTTTCTTGAAGGGCCAGATGGTACATGACACTGAGGGGAACAACGCAAAAAACGGGACGGAGAAAGATTGAACACACGACACAAGCGCTGTGTCGTGTGTTCAATCTTTCTCCGTCCCGTTTTTTGCGCTGTTCCCCTCAGTTTCATTTTTAAATTTCGCGCCGAAATCTCCCCGAGTGACATCACGAATTTTAAAGTATTTGTCGTGTTTCGGCGCCATCGCCTCGACAAAATTAGCCCAAAACTGGTGTATTAAGTCTATGGCCCCCTCAGAGGACAATGTACTTCATTTTCACCGATTAGGAACTACATAGTCCCTAGAAGGCGCTGTCAAAACATGTGACATCACGGCGAATGGTGCGGAAACTTCAAGGTGGCTTCGCCACCCACATTTTGTTTTGCGCGTTTTCTCGCTAACTAAGCGTCTTCTCGCAGCAAGTGTGGTGTTTTTGGCATCATGAAAGAGTACTTTCAGTAAAGAGTACTGGCATCATGAAAGGGTAGTGCCCCTTTAAGTGTGTCCTTTCTAATTAGCTCGAACCACAACATAACTCGTCACGCGGCAACAATGCATGGCTGACCTCTTGCTTTAGTAACAGAAGCAACGCAGGTAAGTGCACAGTAGTGCACAGAAGCTTGTAGTGTGCACGTATCTCACAGGAATACGGCCACTAGCGTGGGTTCGGAATTAGCGAGCCACAGGGCCGCGTCTGCCGTCGCCTCGCGTGAACTAGCGCGCCGCTGCACACGTACGTTCGAGCGCAAACAAGGCGCCGAGCGTAGCGCGGCAAGTACACAGTACTGCTCTCGAAATCCGCAACACTTTATTGCCTGCGGCAACTCCACAAAACACAGTACAACGCCCGCTCCCAAAGGCGGCGGGAGAAGCAAAACAGGCTTAACCACGCCACGGGCGAAAGTACAACACAAAGGGTGCCGCGAGCACGTCTCCGCGGGCAAAAGGGCTCACGGGGACACGCCGCTGAGAGAAACGTTCCCTCGCGACTATGCTGCGTACTCTTACTATCTGCGACCACAGGGCCCGATCGCTCGAGCAAGGGCAAACTCCGCTCGCGTTGGCTTCGATAGGTACGGTTTAGGCGTAGTAAGACCACGCGCGAATGCACCGCACCGCTCTTCAGCCTAGCGTTCGGAAAAGGACAACGTAAGGTAAGCGCTCGCCGCTGGCGCAAGGCACCGTAAGCGAACTCCGTCCGAGCGAGCCCAAACAAAGGAGCCGACGGACGGGAAAGAAAATACGTGCTTACCCTACGAGGTCCAGAGAGTGTCTGACTCCCACGCCGCGCGCAACGTCTCGCGAGACGCGAGCACGCGAGACCCGAACGTGGCGCCACCGTCGCGATCCGGCGCCGGGGTGAGGGGGTTTAACGTCACCCCCGCTCGCCCAGCGCCGTAGGACGGCGGAGGAGGGGAGCGACATGATCGGACATGAGGATGGCAGAAATAGGCGAAAAACCCGCGCAATGGCGACGGGCAAACCTCAATCCCCACAGCCTATAAGTAGCCGGAATACTTTTTTATGAACCTGCTAAGCCCAGAGAAACTACCAGTTTCGATTTTTCAAAATTTCGCTTGAGGCAGAAAACTCAGGTTGTGCACGGGCTGAGAAAAGGGTGCTTGGCTGCTTGTCAGTTGGACACAAAAAGCCACTCTTTTTGGCTCAATCAATATGCGCAAAAATGTGTGGGGCACTGGATATTGTTAATATCATTCCAAACAAGCAAAAAACCAAATTTCAATTTTTTTTTTTTTTTAATTTTACCCTACCCTGTGTCCTTAAGGGTTAAAGGTACTGATACAAATTTTAGTAATTTTCGAATTGTTGCTCTCAATAAAAGTACTGGTGTCAAGAACACTTAAGAAGTGCATCGTGGTTGCTCGGAACGCATGTAATATATTTTTAATGCTGCTTTCTTAAAAAACCCCTTTTGATTTCGATATCGAGGGGACGGTATCACAGTGATGTGTGAGCACAGTGTGATGTTGGTCTAAGTCACATGGGGACAGCAACACGACGTTCTTGCAGCACTCTGTAGCTTGCCGTTAGTTGTATGCGTTGCTTGTAAACAACAAAGGGTGAATTGACATCCAGCAGCTCTGACAGCAATTTCGGTGGCATCCAAGATGCAGAATTCGCAAATCCAGTGAACTGTGTTGACTCGTCATAATAATGTTTCCTGGAGTTAACACTACGTGCCGAGGAAACAAAAAAACGCCAGGCCTGCGCTGAAACCACAGCACAGTCACAGCGAAAGCTGGAAGAGCGGCGTTTCTAGAGCCCGTTAAGCTCTCTTGGGGCTACGATACAAGTACACTAGAAAGGTACCCACTGCGCCATAAATCACAATTTTTTGAAGTTTGGAAGCACCTACAAAGCCATTATTTGTCATTCTGCGGAGAAGCGAGGCACCAGCTACACGTCTGTAAGGCATTATGTGCACTTTGTTGACGCGACGACTGATGACGATGAAGAATTAAGGCTCAGCCCTTTGTAATGGGTTGGAATCTTTAAACGGCCCACCAGTTATGTAATTTGCATTGGGCGACGCCCAGTCATTATTTCCCTCTCCCGTCATGCTGTATAACATAGGTTGACGTGGGAGAGAGACGGGGGGGGGGGGGGGCAAAAACTTTACTGAGACCCCAAGGAAATGGATCGTGCGCTCATGGGCTTCCTTGGCAACCAATACAAGTGCACTTGCGAGGAACCCACTACGCTATAAATCATTGTAATTTTTGAGATGTAGGGCAGCAGGCACTGTGCCATTTTTCGTCATTCTACGGAGAGCGTTGGTACCTGCTATACGCATGTAAGGCATTATGCGCACTTTGTTGATGCTGTGCCTGATGACGACGAAGAATTATGGCAGAGCCTTGTAATGGGTTGGAAGCATTCAACAACCTACTCGTTGCGCAATTTGCATTGTGTGACGCCTGGTTACAGAGTTCGCATTGTGCGACGCTTGGTGCTTATTTTACTCTTCTACCACGCTATATTGCATATGCTAATGTGGTTCCTTCCCGACATGAAGCCTGTATAGGACCTTTTTGCAAAGCAGTTTCAAGCACCGGCATGGCTCAGAGGTTGAATACTGGGCTCCCACGCAGAGGGCCCAGGTTCGAACCTCGTTCCATCCTGGAATTTTTTTCTTATTTCGTTTTTTTTTTTTTTCTTATTTCGAGCGATACTGGTTACGGACACCGCCGGCGGCGGCGGCGGACAACTACGGCGCCAAAAACGGCCGGTGAAATGATCTCATAACAGCTTTCGCTGTAAAAATGTCCCTTTTGCAATGCCTCGAGATCATGCCAGTACTCCTTTAATTGTTGCCTTTTAACTGTAGTGTAATAATTATGACATAAATAGAAAGTGAACTAAAGCGGATGAAAAATCGCCCTTTCTGCCGGTGGGATCCGAACCCGCAACTTTTGAATTACATGTCCAATGCTGCAACAATTGAGCTACCATGGGAGGCACTTGCCCATCCACTTCATTGCGTCTTTCTGTATGTGTAATCGCTTCCATCGTAGCTCAATTGGTAGAACATCGTATCCATAAATCAAGGATGAGAAAGCTGCGCATATGTGCATTTTTGATACGATTTCGTTTTCCTGCACCAAGCTGCTCCAAAAGCATAAAAATTGCAAAAATTGTGCCAAACTGCTCCAAAGAGGCTCAAAAGCAAGAATCTTAAAGCCCACATCCGCTTCAGTGGGGTAAAAAAGGCCAAGTTGACAACATGATTTTCCAAGCAGCACCAGGGATACCAAAAAAATGAGGCGTGTTTTTCTTCTGTGCACTTTTCTAATGAAGGTTCCTATGGTGCCACCATAATCTCATCTGGGCTGTTGTAAATGTGCGTCAGCCCCCAAAAATGTGCTGCCATGCAGGGCTGACTCTCAGGTTCTTTGTTGCACGTAGCGTGTTTCTCTGGTCGCTGCGGTTTTCGTCTCGACGCTGCTGCATGTGGTCACTTACACGTGCATTTGCCGTGGGAGGGTTCATGTCGTTACATGCCGTACCACGCACGGGTGAGACGAGTAGGCAGTTTTAGAATAGCGTACGCAAAGATAACATTCATTACATACGCCCGCTATTTCCGTTACTCAATGGGGGCCCGCAAGAGGATGGCGTACGATGCGTGCACAGTGGCGAAAAACGCTAGCGCAAAGCTTTGCATACCCTATTCTAAAACTCCCTTCCTACATGTGACGTGTCTCCCCGATTCTCAAGTGGTTTTGCACGAGACGGCGGCAGCGGACCGATGTGAAGCGTGTTTGTGTCGTCCCTTAATAAAAGTGCGTAGTAAGCTTCCAATGACGCTACGCCTACAGTACCATAGGCGCACGTTGATGCTATAGTCAGCGTGGCGAGTTTTTTTGGCGCCCGCACCGCACTCTTGGAGGCGGTCCCGCACGAGGTGGCAGTGAATGGCGGTGCAGCGCACCTTTGTAGCTGCCTGTTAAAAGCATGCTGTACACTTGACGCTACGTTAACTGCGCGGCCGAGCAGATAGCTGAAGGCGCTTATTGTGATGTTCTCTCTACAAAGAGTAACACTGACCTACAGGAAGCTGTGGGGAAGCTTGAAAAGCTAAATAAGCAGACCTACAAAAGGCCAAAGCAGTAATCTGCTAAATCAAATCTCTACTGCTATGTAACAGTCACAAGTTCTTGTACAGTCACAATTTTTTAACACGAAAGTGTTTTATGCCGGGGTCCACCACGGTTCCACTGACGTATTTCCGTCACGGATATGACGTTGTAAAATATAAAGACTAACAGTGGACAAAGAAAAAAACCAGTAGAAAAAGTTCCGTCCCCGGGAATCGAACTCGCGACCCCTCGCTCCACAGCGCGCAGCGGGAAACGATTCGTCCACGGACGGCACGCTCTTCGCAATGCTAACGGCGAGCTATTTATATGCACCATTTGCCGGGGTGATACTCAGAGATCCGTGTTACAGCATGTTTTCGTCATCAGTAGCGAGATGGCGCGAAAAGCTCGAAGAGCGCGCTTTAAAAGTCGCCGCTGTTGCGACGAGCTCCGCCTCTACAGGGCATGGTCGCTCGTGCGTGTGCTTATCTCGTGATCGCGGTGGTTTGTACGTCTCGCGTTGAGAGCACGAAAGTCACTTGACCCACTGCAGCGGCCACTTTTGCGAAAGGAGCGCCGTGCTCATGCAGAAATAAGTTACAAATGTGACAGTTCGCGCTCATCCTGTGTATGTTCGTTCCGCGCGTCCTTTCTGCTTGAGCAGCGCATTGCAAGTTTCGAGCGGCTTGCCGTTCTTCGCGTAACATTACAATTTGATGCTGTAGCATTCATTCCTTCGCACTTGGGGCGAAAGAATGCACGACAAATGCTCAACTATGTCAGGGAAGACACGTTTCACTTTCTTGTTATACGGATTCCTATGACAGAGGGACCAGCCATGTTTTTTATTATTAGAGAAGTGTGATGCTTCTTAGTATTTTTTTTTAATGTTTATGAAATGAACCTAGTTTGTAGAACCTTGTTTTGAATTATTTCATATGTTTGTTATTCAGGCTAGATAGGTCGCGTGGTATGTAAAAAGGTTGTGTAGTTCATACGTGCAATAATCTGCAATAAGCTTTCTCCAAAGGCTCTTTCAGTGTTATATGTATTCTAAGCCGATTAAAATATTTCACCGGTCCATGTCATACCTGGCAGCGCATCACAAGATGAAGACGTACCAACTGGCCCCTGTTGCAGCCTTATTAAAATATGTGCTTGTCCCCCCCCCCCCCAAGATGCTGCAAATTTGTTTTTTCAAGCTCCTAGGACGACAAATTGAATGCTGTTAACTGCTCCAAATCAAGATTCTTCTGCTCCAAAATCGAAATTTTGCTGCTCCAAAAACTGCTCCTAATTCAGTTTTAGCCATCTCACCCTTGATAATTCAAAGGTTATGGGTTTGTATCCTACTGACATCCAGTGACTTTCTGATATGCTAATTTACTTTGCAACTTTCTCAGTTCAGAAGAAAATCTTGCTCCCAAAATGTAGCTAAAGTGGTTGCTTGGGCGAGTTGGTTAGACATAGTGGAGGGAAACAGCGCGAAAGACGAAGGGCTTCTCTGCCTGGTCCTTCGTCTTTCGTGCTGTTTCCCTCCAATATCCCAAAATGTATATAAAATGTTTGACATTCCAAAAACTACATTTTATACTATAAAAATAGTTGCATATTTGAAATCAGCACACATATATACACAAACTGCAAGTTTTATCGGAATTGATCAAAAATTTAAAAAAAAGAATTTAAAGAGCAGTGCCCCCCCTTAAATGGTACCTGGCCTCTCAATGACTGTGTCTGGTGTTCAGGAGAACCTCAAGCTGCTGCATGGTCGTGTGGTGGCCTACATTGACCTTGGCCAGCCAGTGCTTGGGTCCACATCGCTGAGTGTGGCAGCCTCCCCGCTCCTCTACCACGCAGTCTTTAACGCCACCAGGCAGGTGAGGACATTGACTTTTTCTGCATGAAAACATTGGTGTTACTTGTAGAACGACAAATACTGTATCTGTTTAGAATGCTATAGCATTCCTTCAAAGCTATGTTAGTGCTTAATCTGCAGTAAAAGGTTGGTTATCTTAGCAGGTTGGTTACTCCCATGTCGCGTCTCTATATGCAACAATAGAACCATGCCCCATAAAGCATCCTAGAACAGTAGCTGTGAAATTTAGTACTTTGCAAACTCTTCTCTAGAACAGTGTTTGTGAAACTTGGTAGTTAGCAAAATTTTCGCTAGAACAATAGTTGTGAAATGTCGTGGTTAACAAACGCAGACTCTTCCCTGAAACAGTAGCTGTGAAACTTGTTGGTTAGCCAACAAGTTTCACAGGACAATAGCTGAGAAACTTGGTGGTTAGCCAACTCTTCAACATGGTTGTGAACATGGTAGATATCGAACCCTTCTCTAGAACAATAGTTGTGGTACTTGGTACTTAGCAAGCTCTTTGATAATTATCGTCTGACACCTAGAACAATAGTTGTGAAGCTTGGTAGTGTGAGCACTTTGAAGATTGATTTTTGGTGAGCCTGTGGCGGTGACGTGCAGGTTCCGACTGGGGGTGAAGGCTCACCCAGTGTGTACAGGCAGTGGGTGGCCACTTTCCCTAAGCACCGCAATGCTTCGCGACTCCTGTTCCCTTCACTGGGTGGCTCTGCTGCCCCAGTGCACCTGGAGGAAGGGGAGGACTGGGACGCCTTCAGTGTGGAGCCCCTAGACCTGCTGACCAACTACAGGCACGCTGCCATGCTGCCCGTGCGACCAGCGTCAGTATACCTCTCTTCTCAACCTGTCGTGCCAGTATTGTGCCGTTACCTTTAGCAAGGCGTGGGAGCTATGCCACATTTGTTTTTCGCGTGAAAAAGTGTGCGAGGCCAGACCTGTTGCTGTTTCAATATGCAATTAAAAATGCATTTTTGCTTTTCTGGAGAGGCCAAGTATTCAAAATTGGCAAATCATTATTGTAAGCGCTTTTACCTTCCTCTGTTTGGAGATGTTAAACGTCTTCATGAAGACCTGCCGAGGTAGTGTAATGGTTATTGTTTTCAACTGCTGACCCGAAGGTTGCAGGATCGAATTCCGGCCGCGGCATTTTGATGGAAGCCAAATACTAGAGGCTCATGTGCTTTTAAGATTTAGGTGTCCATTAAAGAACCCCAGGTGACCAAATTATCGGAGCCCTCCACTATGGCATCTCTCATAATCATATCGTGGTTTTGGGATGTAAAACCCTAACAATTATTGTAGTCTTCACGAAACATGGGGTTCCGTTCACAAAGAAAGTTGCCGAAGCGTTTTAGACATAGTTCAAGTCAGATGTTTGAATCAGTGCTTCATCCGCATCATTCTGTCATAAGGGTGTTGTTAAACTTTATATTGGTTATCTTGCCTTGTTTCTTATTACAGTAGAACCCCGCTGTTACGTTCCTCACTGCTGCGTTTTCCCGGCTGTTACGTCGTTTTCCGCCGGTCCCGGCATAGCTCCCATAGGATACAATGTATTGGGAACCCCGCTGTTACGTCGTAACTGTCGGACCGTTCCCGTATGATACGTCGTGAAGTGCGCTCGGAGCCGACCGAGTGACTACCAAAGAGAGCGGCCATGGTGCATTTTCACGCAGCTTGGCCTCGTTTGACCGTAATATTAGCCGCATGAGAGGCGCAAGCAACAGAATCTTTCAATTGATGCAAACAAAAGCATGGCCTTCGAGATTCAAATTGCAAAGATGGCGTCTATGACGTCACTGCTCGCGAAAGCAAGGCCTCCGAGATTGGCATTTACTATTGACAAAAGCATAGCCTTTGAGATTTGTATTGCACAAACATGGCGTGTATGACGTAATTGCATGCGAAAGCAAGGCCTTCGAGATTGGCATTCACTTCTGCCATCGCGTTGGCGTAGACTCATCATCATCGTTATTTGTCGGAGAGCGGGAGGAGTTCGAGCTTGTTGGAGCTCGCACGGTCGTGCGTGCGGTTCGCGGTCGGACTCGCCGCGCCGGTCGTGATTGCGTGTGCTTAGTTCTTTCATGCCTACAGCTGTTGGTGTTAAAAAAATCACATACGTTGATTACATTTCTGTGGATGAGGCCGTCCTAAGCTCCGCGTTTCTATTCATTGACTAGATCGCGGCTGAGCGCGCCAATTTTCGTGCTGCTCGTAAGAATTGAAATAAAATTCTGTACCACTAAATATTTTGCCGTTTTTCCTGTTTTTCGGCTCTTACGTTTCCCGTCTCTTACGTTTATTTCCTACGGTCCCTTCAAAAACGTATCAGCGGGGTTCTACTGTATTTAGTCTGGCATAGTAGCAGTGTATGCACATTGCAAAATCATTGCTGGCATGAAAGGGGGTGTGCAGCTTTTATTTGGCTTTCAGTTAGGAACGCGTACTTGTGCATCCCATCTTCTTCATTGTCCCAAGTTATTGGTAAAAAACAACGAGTGCCGACTAATCGTTTAAATTAAAAGACGCTTCGGCCCCACAACTGGGCCTTGTTCGCTATCGCTGTTCACAATGTTTTCCTCACAAACAAACATGAGCCTTGTTCGCAAGATTGTGAACAAGGCCCTCGTAGCAAGGCAGAAACATCTTCTTATTTTAACGATTGGTCAGTGCTCGTTATTTCCTTTTATGAATATTCCCAGCTAGATGGGTTTCCACTGAACCCTACATTTCCAGAGTTATTGAGCTCTGCTGTACTTTTTCTGTTGCCGGACATTGTCAAACAGCCCTGGTACATTATTAAACGTGCTAAGAAACCGATACAACTGCACCAATGCCTGCACGTGTAAAAGGAACAGTAACGCCATGGTTCGAGAATGCATGTCATGTCTTCCAAATCACCGGTCAGTCAGTTTGTGTTTGACTTCGCCATCCTTGGTGCAGCAATGTAATGCCGGTACCATGTTTAGCATTAGCTCAGCAATGTACCTCACTGAGCGTGCTTGCTCTTTTGCAGAGTGCGGGCTATGGATGTCGAGGGAAGTTACGCAGCCTTCTTCTCACAGGCAGGCATCCCAGTGGTGCAGATGAGTTACGTGGACGACATCCTTCAGAAGGTGAGCGGCCGGCGGCGAGGGTAGTTGTTGGTAAATTGGCAAAAACTTTGAACAAATGTTGACCAAGGTTAAAATATATATACTGTGTAATCTCGTTGATGCGATTTTGCATAATACGTTTTTCGGCCTAATATGTTTTTAACACGAAAGTGTTTTATGCCGGGGTCCACCGAGACTTTGATGACCTATTTCTGTCACGGAAATACGTCGGCAAAATGAACGCCATCAAATGGCAAAGAAAAAAAACTATAAGAAAAAGTTTCATTGACAGAAGTCGAACCCATGACCTCTTGGTCTGCGCCGATGGCTGGCAGGCAATTAGCGCACTGAGCCACCGTCAAACACATAACGGAGGCTACATGAACGCGCCTTTTCTCTTTCACACTTTCCTCTCACAGTGCTCTTGGATGGATGGATGCTATGAGTGTCCCCTTTACAACGGGGCAGTGACATGTGTGCCACCAGGCTCATAAAAAAAATGCTTCGTTGCTACAACCATTCGGCACGTTTCCAATAGAAGTGTAATTTCTTCAACACTTAAACACACCGCGAGGTGGTTGCTTTAGCCCAAGCCTTGGTCATAGCATCCATTCTTTCGGAAAATAGCTCTCCAACGCTCAGCTGGCTGTCGCACCGCGTTCCCCGCTCACCGTGTGAGAATTAACGGCCAGGCTAGAGGGAAAACACGACGCGCGTTTCTTCGCATTTCACGACGCTTTGAAGGAGTGTATATAGAGTATCAGTGTTTATTATGTGCCTGTTGATGCCATATTTGCGCTGGATTCACCATATGCGGCGTCCACGTAATGTTAAGAACCTCATTTACCGCAAGGGTTAAGGGAAGATGTGGCTCGAAGACACTTTTTCTTTAATATGCATCGTAGAGCAATGAAACTTGGGGTATTTGTAGAGATGTTTATGCTGATTTCAAATATATAATTAGTTTTCTTGTAAGTTGCATATTTTTTGTTCAGCATCATGACAAATGTGTAAAACATAGGCCTTGTAGCCCCCCTATTTCGATCCTTAAACTTCTATATATTTTGACAATTGATGGCTCATATTACTCCAATTGAACTGTAGAGTGCAGAAAACTATCCAGAAGGTGCATAGAAAATATTTGCTAGATGTGAAAAATTCAAACATGGGAAATCCATTATTACCCAGACCCCGGTAAATGTTTACTTGCGAATTTTTTAATATGCATAAATAATATTGGAGATTTGGAGGAGATAACTGCACTCCTCACACCTTAGAGAAATTTTGGGCAAAGTTTCGTGCACCAGATCTGAGCACCAGAAGTACCAAAAACAAGAGGGGCACGCTGAAAAAGTTGCCAAAAAGTGTGTTTTGAGAAAAACAAAGTTTAAAGTTAAAATTGGATGTTTATTTATGAAAGAGGTAACGAAATCCAATCAAAATTGCACACAACAGAGGTAAATTGTTCTTCTAGTAGCCACTGCCACTAAAATGAGCCAGCGCCATAAGTTTCTTCTTCACAGCTATTTCAAGCAGAGTAGCTATTGCGCGAGCTCCCGCTGCCGTAGGTTCTGCTTGCGATCGGTCCGTCACTCGCCGCCCCTATGCTGGCCTCCTCGCTCGAAGCAACTCGCCGCAACGTATACGTCATCGAAAGAACACTTTCGGGGCACTCGCTGTTCTCGCATTGTAGTTCCAGAAACGACGCCTTTGCGTTTGTAAGCTGGTTCCTGGATGCGTATTTCCGAACGGTGACACGTCGGACACACTGCACCGATCACGAGGATGTTCAATGCTGTGATGTCAGTGATCAAGGAAGACTCTTTCTACCGTGACCTTTTCTTCGTCGTCGAAGAGTCCGATCTTTTCTTTGAGAGGCACTGACATACTCGAACGCCGCGGCAAACTCGCCTGAAGCATTGCCGTTGACGTCGCTAGGCTTCACGGCAGCAGACGCACTTGCCGTTCGGCTAGTGTTTGGCTTCGATTTGCGCCGGTGTCCTCGAAATTTGTTCACCGAGCGATACTTCACTGGCCGGTGACTGCGCTTGCTATGGTTCTCTTCGTCCATGATGAAAATAAATACGCGAAGGAAACGTTGTTGAGCTGCGTAGCTCGATGAAACACCGCCCCTGCAAGCAGGCTTTGCAACACGCGAGGCGCGCAGGGACCAATGGCGGTCCCCGATCCGCACCACGTGATTTAAAAGCCAGTCGCAGCGCTCGAAAAGCGCGGCAAAAGCATGCTTTCTTTATTATTTCTTGCGCTTCTGCAGTGCGGAAAACTGTGGTTATTTGAAGATCTCATACGATCCCCAATGGCGAGCGGCCGCGCGTTATTGGCCACGAGGCACTAGAAGACGTCACACTTTTGGTCAAGATTAACAGCCACCTTGTGCTCTTTAGACGCAATTTTAACACATTTCCAGTTGAGTCTCGACTTTGATTTTTATTTTTGGAAGAGTAGAGATACTAATCTTAACAAAACAGTTGAAAACGAAAAATCGATAATTTTTGAAAAAACTCGCGTTTTTCTTTCGCATCTCCCCTTAAATCATGATCATGGGCGTTAGTCGTCGGTACGGAGATATGCCACTAGGCGTCAACGTGAGTGCGGCCACATCAAACGGTGCTATATCTGCCAAACAAGCGTAGACATTGTACACGCTCTCATTTACCAACGCACTATAAACAATCAACTACTTCTGTGACGACACGTTTTACTTTCGTGTTATACCGATTCCTATGACAGAGGAATCATCCATCTTATTTATTTTTTTTTTTTTCATTTCCCGCTGATGTCTCTTGGAAATGATGCATTTTCATAAGTTTGATACGATCACATTCTTGCCCAAACTTGGATAATACAACCGCAAAAGCAGATCTTGACCGGTGTATCTAGATATCCTACGTTTATTTTTCGGTATACGAGCTCAAACTGCGTTACTACAAGCCACAATCTGCACGTTGCAGTGCCACTGAGGCCGCAGCAGCGTTGGTTTTGCTTAACTTCGTCGCAAATGCATAGCTGAGTGAGCAAACTGCTGCTTCTTTTTTTACTTTTTAGGAGAATTTACTCCTAGCTGTTAAATGAAGAAAGTGCAGCGGAAATTGACCAGCTACTTGTGTTGCTAAATAAAAATACTGAGTTTCTGATGAAGTATGCATATTTTGCTCCTAATTTTAACCTCTTTGGTTTGTACGATTTTTGCATAATATGCTTTATTTTCCGGTTCCCATGAAAAACGTATCAATGAGATTCCACTGTACTAGCATTCCGCCTTCCACACGGGAGCCTTGTTCACCATGAACCTGGTCATTCACAATGAACTTGCGTGTTCATTTTGGACAAGGCTCCTTTGTGGGGCCGAAACATCAGTAAATATATTTTGATCCACGTTGTGCACGGGCGCAGATGTCCCGAGTGGCGTTCCCACGCAAGCACACCCAGTACGACCGCTTCTCGCTGTTTCGAGAACACGTGGACCCGGAGTTGCGGGCGCATGCGACGGTGGCAGCAGTTGCGGGCGAGTTGTTGCGCACCCTGGCCGACTCTCTCTTCCTGCCGTTCAACCTGTTTGATTATGCTCAGCTCTTGAAGGACCTCTGCATCAGTCTTCATCTGCATGCTCATGGCCTAGACTTGGGTAAGCAGGACTACAGGCTTCTTCAAGTGCTGTATAACCTCTTCTGCATGTGTAATACTTTAATAATTTAAAATACTTTAAAAATGGGCACGTTGCCTGTGAAATATAAAGAGTGCTACAGTTATAGTTACCTGACAAAAAAGTATCTTCACTGCAGTTACGATGAATAAGTAACAATTTCCTCTTACTGTAAGAGTGGTAATTAAAATGCCACAAACACAACTGATATATTTTATTTGACAGGGAATTCAGAGGACAGGTGGGAGGGTCAAGCTACTTATGCGTTTGGAACACAAAACGTGGCACAGCCCAAGAAAGGATGTCAGCACAGTGTCTGAACATGTGGAAACAAGCTATTGTCACTATCTGGAATACATTATTGCTGCCAGTGCAGTCTTACATAGCCACGGTTCTCCTTCATAGCATTTCCAATCCTTGCACTGCACTGCGTCTACCATAGTAGCATAATGGCAGAGCACTGAACAACTAGAATTTTTCATTCAGTTGTTTTGGCTATGACATGTGCAGTTAAGTGATAGTGATGGGAGTGAGTACTTCATATCTGAAATAACAATTGTAGTGAATTATGTGTACTCGCCTAAAGCAGTTATGTCATTGACATTGCGTCAATGTCCTAAACACCTTTATCTCTCACTGAAACAATTAAGTTGTTTAAACAAGTGCGGAGCAATGTGAAAATGGTTGTACTATTTTTATAACTAAAGTAGCAGGTTAGTGAAAGCATATAGGAATATTCAGAGCTGTGGATTACTTGCATTCTGTATCTGTGCGCATAAAAGGTAACTGATACTACTAGTATTTGTCGTCTTCCTTGCCTCTGGCATTGAGATTTTTATCCTGGTTTCTTTTAATATAATCTTAATGAAATTGCAGCTTTTATTTTTTTTGTTGGCCCTTCTTTTGTAATGTTCGAACCTGTGCCCTGTTAGTACTATACAGATTTAACATGCTGTGTTTACCTTATGCTTAGTGACTGCAATGCTTTTTCTTTCCAGGTCCTTTAGATGCTGCTGTTCAGAACTTCTCAGATGCAGCCTACAACTTCCACTCCCGCCAGAATGGCCTCGACACCTCTGAGTGAGTTGACTTATTCTTCGGGGTAGCATGTTAACGCGATAGCGTTAAAGAGCTCGTTTCGCAGAAATTCCTGTGTCGGCGTCGTTGATTGTGAGCGAAAAATCAGCGTTGTCCGTGAGCGAAAAATCAAAATACACTCAAGCCTCATTATAACAAAGTCGCATCTAACACGAAAATAAGTTCGTTATATTAAAAAATTTGTTATAAACATATATTTGCAACACTATATCTATGACAAGACTATTCTTCATTTACTTCGTTGTAACCAATAATTTGTTATATCCGTGTTCATTATATCGAGGTTTGAGTGTAGATGCAAATAAATAAATAATAAAAAATATTCTACTCGAGTGGGAATCGAACCCAGGCCTTCCACATGGCAAGCAGGTGTTCTACCATAGAACCACGCCCCTGGTCGAAATTCCTTTGGGAAAAAACACTAGATGAATGTTGAAGTAGTACGAGGAGTGTCATTAACATATTTCACCAGGCGTCAAAATATATGAGTTGTGCAACAAGTGGGTTGTTTAAAGGCCTACCCATGACAAAGCGCTCAGGCATAATTAAGCATCGTTGTCAGCAACAGCATCAACAAAGTGTGCAGATGCGCAGTCATGCGTGTTGCCTTATGGACGCGTAGTGTGTACATTGTGAATTGGTAAAAGGAAGAATTACGGTGTAGTGGGCTATTTGCAACTGTACTTGCAGTAGGCATTCTAGGATAATTTGAAAGCACCTATGTCACGCGTACAGACCTTCCTTTCCTTGTGGCACGGTTGAGGTGTCCACACAGAAGCAAAGCCATGCTGGCATTCGAAAAGGCGATGCGGCCCGATTACGCTATCGTGTTCTACTTTTGAAGGCGAAGCTCAAGAGTACCCAAAATTTTTTTAAGGTGCCACAGCTGCTATAGATTATGTCTATAGTTTAATTATATAGTTGCCCTGCCCACGGTGGTCTAGTGGTTATGGCGCTCGACTGCTGACCCGAAGGTCACAGGGATCAAATCCCGGCCGCCGCAGCTGCATTTTCGATGGAGGGAAAATGTTTGAGGCCCGTGTGCTTAGCTTTAGGTGCACGTTAATGAACCCCAGGTGGTCGAAATTTCCGGAGCCCTCCATTACGGCGTCTCTCGTAATCATATCGTGGCTTTGGGACGTTAAACCCCAGATATTATTAATTACATAGTTTACTTATATAGTGCTGCAGCTGCAATAATTTAATTATGTAAGCCCTGACGAAAGCTGCAACACTGAGGAAGTTTTATTGAAATACAGTAGACTCATGGTAAATGGAAATTTCTGAAACGAAGTTGCTGGTTAAGTGGAACAACTGCCTCCAATTTGATTACTTTTGTACTTGAATTCTGCACCCCTGTTCATCTTTCAGTTAACAGAACTTTTGTTAAACGAAACATATTTTCTGGGTTCCTTCACGTTCCATTTAATGAGAGTCTACTGTATGCATATTTTTTTGAGCAACATGTTCTCATTGTTTGATGACATGCTGGTCCTTGATTTTATTTTAATGGTGCGCATTCCTTGAATGGCAAGATGTGCTTGTGTGGGTGTCCACTAGTGATGCAAAACTGTTGCTAGATTGACTAGAATATATTTTTGAAAACTTTCAATAGCATTGCATCAGTTCAAGACCAGGGGTGCGCGAATATTGAAATTGTTGAAAAGAAATCGAATACAAGTAAGACAAAAAACTGTCTTCAGATATCAAATCCAATATCGAATACATGTGTATTGTTAAAGAGCTGCAAAACAGGAAGTAACAATAGCGTTTATTACTATTTTAAGATAAGTTAATGAAGCTGCTTGTGACTAGCCGGCTGCATGTTGAAAAGACTTCTCGTAATGCACTCGTTACAAATTATCTTGCAGGAAAATTATCTGCTCGACATGTTCCAAGAGTAAGCACTCGGATGTGTTTCAGCTGTGTTACAACACATCTGAAAGTGACAGGGACCCCTTCATTAGGAATTCAGGTGGCAGGATGCTTGCACAGAGTCGTTTCTTTTTCTGAACGTTTGAATTCTGTTTAGGCAACATTCTTAATGGTTATTTTATTGAATCTATTTACACATGGTGCTTTTTTTAGACAATACAGATATTTTATAAAAATGTTATGGCAGTCAGCCACCGGTCGTCTACGCAAATGAACTCTACGCCGAGGCAGAAAAACTGTGCCGCATCTAAAGTTACATTCAAAATAGTAATTAACAAATTTTTATTAATTAATCTTTTAATTATTAGCTTCAGAGTTGTTTAGATGAAAGAGTTCTAGGACGCGACAATTTATGACATGCCCATTTTTTTAAAATCGCAAAAAACGCACTTAATTTCAGATAATAATCATCAAAATTCGAGGCCCCGATCTAGGGGAAACTGAAACTGAGCTCACCGGTCGTGCAGGAAATCTGTCAGCCCTGTTACGTCATACCAGAATCTCACGTGACAATTTTTTAAAAAAGGCACATCGCAGCAGAATGTGGTCAGGAAAAATGGCAAGTCATCCCAAATACCCAAATGGACTGCTTATTCTTCGTATTTGTTGTGCAGTGCTTATCTGTTTTTTTCGCGCTGTACCCACGAAAACCGCAGTTTTCTCTTTTTCTTTCACTGGACAGCTTAAACTAGGTGGCAGCCACTGCGGCACTACTTCTCGTAGACATGCAGACAAGTTGTTCGCATGTCTTACGAGTTTAAAGGGGCCCTGCAACACCTTTCTTAGTTATATTGGAATAGTCTCATTATTGACGTATGACTCTTCACGAGTCACATGCCGCAAAAATTTTTCGAATCCGTGAAGTCTAAGTGGTGTTACCAAATTATAGAGATCACGTTCCGCAGCTTTCTCCCTCAACTCAACGTAGCGAGCTCGCGGAAAGCTGCGCGCGGCGTGAAGGGAGGGAGGGAGGGAGGGCAGAGGTGCGAGGAGGCGACGTCAGCGCCGGCGGCATTTTTTTCTCTCTGGCGTCTCGGCGCAACCATGTGGTCTGTGGCGCCACTTCCGGTCGGCTCGCGCGGTCGTCGTCGAGCTGGTTGAGCGGCGGAGACCATCGCACAGTGTATCGCGCGTGCTTGAAAACTGCGAGTCGGTTTGGTAATGTTGGGTGTGCACCTCGAACTGCCGTAGTGTTTTCATCGCTCTGCCAACCATGGATGCAAACTTGCGTGCGCGTTTGGAACGAATGACAGCTGAGATGGGTTTCGACCCACACTCCGATACACCGCCTCGTCGCACTGCTCGCGCTTGAATCGTATTCAACGCGGCAAAGCTGCGTGCACCCTTCTCCCAGTGGCGGTACTTCGATGCTGTTTGCTCTTCGAATGCGGGCGCACAGCGAGTGCGGGCTGACAACAAAGAACTAAAGACTAGAAGAAAGGATCGTGGGGCATCAGGCCGGCGCGGACCCATCCCCCGGCTGTCTGCAGCTACCGTGAAAATGCGAGTCTGCTTGGTTGCTGTGTCGCGGTTTCTCGGGAACCTGAGACTATGGGGAGGATACGCCGAGGTACGGCTCGATGACATACTGAACAGACAGCGAACGGCGGAGCCGATTGCACTGTGTATCGCGCGTGCTTGAAAACTGCGCGTCGGTTTGGTAATGTTGGGTGTGCACCTCGAACTGCCGTAGTGTTTTCATCGCTCTGCCAACCATGGATGCAAACTTGCGTGCGCGTTTGGAACGAATGACAGCTGAGATGGGTTTCGACCCACACTCCGATACACCGCCTCGTCGCACTGCTCGCGCTTGAATCGTATTCAACGCGGCAAAGCTGCGTGCACCCTTCTCCCAGTGGCGGTACTTCGATGCTGTTTGCTCTTCGAATGCGGGCGCACAGCGAGTGCGGGCTGACAACAAAGAACTAAAGACTAGAAGAAAGGATCGTGGGGCATCAGGCCGGCGCGGACCCATCCCCCGGCTGTCTGCAGCTACCGTGAAAATGCGAGTCTGCTTGGTTGCTGTGTCGCGGTTTCTCGGGAACCTGAGACTATGGGGAGGATACGCCGAGGTACGGCTCGATGACATACTGAACAGACAGCGAACGGCGGAGCCGATTGCACTGTGTATCGCGCGTGCTTGAAAACTGCGCGTCGGTTTGGTAATGTTGGGTGTGCACCTCGAACTGCCGTAGTGTTTTCATCGCTCTGCCAACCATGGATGCAAACTTGCGTGCGCGTTTGGAACGAATGACAGCTGAGATGGGTTTCGACCCACACTCCGATACACCGCCTCGTCGCACTGCTCGCGCTTGAATCGTATTCAACGCGGCAAAGCTGCGTGCACCCTTCTCCCAGTGGCGGTACTTCGATGCTGTTTGCTCTTCGAATGCGGGCGCACAGCGAGTGCGGGCTGACAACAAAGAACTAAAGACTAGAAGAAAGGATCGTGGGGCATCAGGCCGGCGCGGACCCATCCCCCGGCTGTCTGCAGCTACCGTGAAAATGCGAGTCTGCTTGGTTGCTGTGTCGCGGTTTCTCGGGAACCTGAGACTATGGGGAGGATACGCCGAGGTACGGCTCGATGACATACTGAACAGACAGCGAACGGCGGAGCCGATTGCACTGTGTATCGCGCGTGCTTGAAAACTGCGCGTCGGTTTGGTAATGTTGGGTGTGCACCTCGAACTGCCGTAGTGTTTTCATCGCTCTGCCAACCATGGATGCAAACTTGCGTGCGCGTTTGGAACGAATGACAGCTGAGATGGGTTTCGACCCACACTCCGATACACCGCCTCGTCGCACTGCTCGCGCTTGAATCGTATTCAACGCGGCAAAGCTGCGTGCACCCTTCTCCCAGTGGCGGTACTTCGATGCTGTTTGCTCTTCGAATGCGGGCGCACAGCGAGTGCGGGCTGACAACAAAGAACTAAAGACTAGAAGAAAGGATCGTGGGGCATCAGGCCGGCGCGGACCCATCCCCCGGCTGTCTGCAGCTACCGTGAAAATGCGAGTCTGCTTGGTTGCTGTGTCGCGGTTTCTCGGGAACCTGAGACTATGGGGAGGATACGCCGAGGTACGGCTCGATGACATACTGAACAGACAGCGAACGGCGGAGCCGATTGCACTGTGTATCGCGCGTGCTTGAAAACTGCGCGTCGGTTTGGTAATGTTGGGTGTGCACCTCGAACTGCCGTAGTGTTTTCATCGCTCTGCCAACCATGGATGCAAACTTGCGTGCGCGTTTGGAACGAATGACAGCTGAGATGGGTTTCGACCCACACTCCGATACACCGCCTCGTCGCACTGCTCGCGCTTGAATCGTATTCAACGCGGCAAAGCTGCGTGCACCCTTCTCCCAGTGGCGGTACTTCGATGCTGTTTGCTCTTCGAATGCGGGCGCACAGCGAGTGCGGGCTGACAACAAAGAACTAAAGACTAGAAGAAAGGATCGTGGGGCATCAGGCCGGCGCGGACCCATCCCCCGGCTGTCTGCAGCTACCGTGAAAATGCGAGTCTGCTTGGTTGCTGTGTCGCGGTTTCTCGGGAACCTGAGACTATGGGGAGGATACGCCGAGGTACGGCTCGATGACATACTGAACAGACAGCGAACGGCGGAGCCGATTGCACTGTGTATCGCGCGTGCTTGAAAACTGCGCGTCGGTTTGGTAATGTTGGGTGTGCACCTCGAACTGCCGTAGTGTTTTCATCGCTCTGCCAACCATGGATGCAAACTTGCGTGCGCGTTTGGAACGAATGACAGCTGAGATGGGTTTCGACCCACACTCCGATACACCGCCTCGTCGCACTGCTCGCGCTTGAATCGTATTCAACGCGGCAAAGCTGCGTGCACCCTTCTCCCAGTGGCGGTACTTCGATGCTGTTTGCTCTTCGAATGCGGGCGCACAGCGAGTGCGGGCTGACAACAAAGAACTAAAGACTAGAAGAAAGGATCGTGGGGCATCAGGCCGGCGCGGACCCATCCCCCGGCTGTCTGCAGCTACCGTGAAAATGCGAGTCTGCTTGGTTGCTGTGTCGCGGTTTCTCGGGAACCTGAGACTATGGGGAGGATACGCCGAGGTACGGCTCGATGACATACTGAACAGACAGCGAACGGCGGAGCCGATTGCACTGTGTATCGCGCGTGCTTGAAAACTGCGCGTCGGTTTGGTAATGTTGGGTGTGCACCTCGAACTGCCGTAGTGTTTTCATCGCTCTGCCAACCATGGATGCAAACTTGCGTGCGCGTTTGGAACGAATGACAGCTGAGATGGGTTTCGACCCACACTCCGATACACCGCCTCGTCGCACTGCTCGCGCTTGAATCGTATTCAACGCGGCAAAGCTGCGTGCACCCTTCTCCCAGTGGCGGTACTTCGATGCTGTTTGCTCTTCGAATGCGGGCGCACAGCGAGTGCGGGCTGACAACAAAGAACTAAAGACTAGAAGAAAGGATCGTGGGGCATCAGGCCGGCGCGGACCCATCCCCCGGCTGTCTGCAGCTACCGTGAAAATGCGAGTCTGCTTGGTTGCTGTGTCGCGGTTTCTCGGGAACCTGAGACTATGGGGAGGATACGCCGAGGTACGGCTCGATGACATACTGAACAGACAGCGAACGGCGGAGCCGATTGCACTGTGTATCGCGCGTGCTTGAAAACTGCGCGTCGGTTTGGTAATGTTGGGTGTGCACCTCGAACTGCCGTAGTGTTTTCATCGCTCTGCCAACCATGGATGCAAACTTGCGTGCGCGTTTGGAACGAATGACAGCTGAGATGGGTTTCGACCCACACTCCGATACACCGCCTCGTCGCACTGCTCGCGCTTGAATCGTATTCAACGCGGCAAAGCTGCGTGCACCCTTCTCCCAGTGGCGGTACTTCGATGCTGTTTGCTCTTCGAATGCGGGCGCACAGCGAGTGCGGGCTGACAACAAAGAACTAAAGACTAGAAGAAAGGATCGTGGGGCATCAGGCCGGCGCGGACCCATCCCCCGGCTGTCTGCAGCTACCGTGAAAATGCGAGTCTGCTTGGTTGCTGTGTCGCGGTTTCTCGGGAACCTGAGACTATGGGGAGGATACGCCGAGGTACGGCTCGATGACATACTGAACAGACAGCGAACGGCGGAGCCGATTGCACTGTGTATCGCGCGTGCTTGAAAACTGCGCGTCGGTTTGGTAATGTTGGGTGTGCACCTCGAACGCCGTAGTGTTTTCATCGCTTTGCCAACCATGGAAGCAAACCTGCACGCTCGTTTGGAACGAATGACAGCTGAGATCGGTTTCGGCCCATACTCCGATACACCGCCTCGTAAGACGGCACCGGCAGACGACCCCGAAGCGCCGCCATTACCGGACGCCAGCACTGTTATCGGAGACATGCTGCACGGCTGCCTCGGTCGGTCGTGAGAACGTGCCGACGATGCAGTTCCCAGCTGACGAGGCAACACTCGAACGGCTGCCACTCTCAACGGCAACCGGCGATGGTCAAAAGCACAGAAATATTCACGTTTTCGGCACTGCGCATGGCGAAGAAAACGGAACCACACAACTACGAGCAGACGAGCTGTCGGTGAGACCGGAAGTGCTAATATTAATGTTTGTTCGGTGTTTTTAACGCGATAACAGACTTTAAACATCCATATTATCTACTTATTGAACTCAAAATTAACAACGCAAGTAATAATGAGGGTGTTATCGTGATTATAACATCAGCCAATGGTTGAACTGCCGACAATCGCGTCATATTTTGCGGACTAATACATCATTTGTCGAGAGAAGAGGGAGCGATTTTCAGCTGACTTTGAGAATTTATTGTAAATTCCAGGCCGTGCGCATCGCTATAATATTTGGCTCGCGTGTTTTTGGGAGCCTCGACTACCGATCGGCAGCGCTTTTTGAGCATGCTCGAAAAGTGTTGCAGGGCCCCTTTAACGAAGAAAGGGTAAGCACTACACACCAAATGCAAAGAATAAGCTGTCCGATTGGGTATTTGAGACGGCTTGCCATTTTTCCTGACCATGTTCTGCTGCGATGTGCCTTTTTTGAAAGTTCGTCACGTGAGCTTCTGGTCTGATGCAACAGGGCTGACGGATTTCCTGTGCACCCGGCGCGCTCAGTTTTGGTATCGCTTCGATCGGGGATTTGAATTTTGACAATTATTATCTCAAATTATGTGCGTCTTGTGTGATTAAAAAATGTGCATGCCATAAATTGTTACGCCCTACAACTCTTTCATAAAAACAACGGTGCAAAAGTTAATAATTGAAAAGTTAATTAACGAGTTTTTGTTAATTACTCATTTAAAGGTAACTTTAGGTGCAGCAAAGCTTTTTCGCCTCAGTGCAGAGTACGTTTGTGAAGACAACCGGGGCCTCACTGTCATAGCATTTTTATTAAAAAATCTGTATTGCCTAAAAAAACACCTTAGAACACGAAAGTACAACATATGCTGTAAACAAGACAGCTTCAGAATAAAGCTTAAAGTGCTCCCGTCGCGAAGGAGTGTGGCAGAACACTGCAGCACACTTACAACAGTGCCACGCAACACCTGTTACTGAGCTTTTAAGGAGGGTGAATACTTGAAAAAAATTGTGCACTTGTATCCATTCAGGTGCATTAATTTAAATCACTATCTCTGCAGTATTGAATGTTGTGCGTTGTATCCAACCTGGCTCACCTGCCAAGTCTGAGTTTATTTATTTGTGAAAACATACAAACACAAAGACACTGTTTTGAGTATTTCAGGCTTTTTTTTTTTTTAATTTGGTCTACAGATCTTACCTGGGGCACTGAAATGGGGCGAGAGTAATTTTGGATGTTCTTAGCTCGCACACAAGCATTTTTAGTTGCAGCTTGAATGTTCTTTCTTCAGGCAAAAAACAATCCTAGCTATATGAGGTTAACATTTTTTCGGTTCCGGCCCATTGGAACCTTGCATCATGGTCCAGCCTGAATCTTTCTCGTCGCACCACGAATTCGCTTGTTGATTATGAGAGGGCTTGCTTGTTACCTACGCAATGGGTGGTGATGTCTGTTGTGCAGTCCAATGGCCATCCGAATGGTGAACGACCAGTTGCTGCTGCTGGAACGAGTGTTTCTCGACCCCAGAGGTTTGCCTCGAAACCCTTACAAAAAGTAAGTACCACTGATGATTGGTTGGAGATCTGTGTGTACATCGGATTTTTTTGTGATTTACGGTAGAAACTGAAGTTTCCCAGAAGTTAGCAGCTTCAATTCACAGCCTTAACGGCTTCATTTGGATAGGGGCCAAAAGAAGAAAAAAATATTTATGGAGTAACAGCCAATAACGTTTGCATGCCTGAACATTATGTTATTTCAGTGGAAAGCATTCCGTCGAGGTCTGGCTGGTCCAGAACAATTGACTTAGTTATAAAAGCCCATATAAAGCAACCAAAATTTAGTTTCAAACTCGACGTTTCCGGGAAATGGAAGTAAAACCAAAAACCGGAGTGCAACCACACTGCCAGCAATGCAAGGATAAGTGAGAACCAGCCAGGCCGTTCAGGGAATTAAGGTGCCCCCATAATCGTACATTCTTAATGAGAACCAACAGAGAATGAATCCAATGAAGATATAGGGGACATTACATGTAGTTTTTTATCTGTATTGTAGCTGATATGAATGTGAGGAAATTGAAGTGGACAAATGACAACTTGCCGCTGGTAGGGACCGAACCTGCAACCTGCAACCAAGTTCTTTTCGTCCACTTTAATTTCTTCACGTTTATATTATAATTACTACAATACAGTTAAAAGATGACATGGCAACGTTCCTGTATACCTTCCTTGGCTTCGTTGTCTGTTGATTCTCATTAAGGCTGTGTCTAAGAAAAAAAAATTGAGGAGGTGCGTAGCATGCAGGGAAGGGTGTTTCAGCTCCACTAACGTGAAACCTGTGGAGGGGCGAAGCATGCAGTGTGCGCTGGCGTTTCCCACAGCAATATCACTGCTGATGGGCAATGAGAGACAGAAGGAAGATTAGACACAGAGACCCGCTGTCCGCTTTTATTTAATGTGCACGCTGCGAATCTTTATTGTTCAACTACACACAAGTGAAAACTCCCAGTGGCACCACATTGCAGGTCAAGATCCAGTGCCTATATATATATGAAGTGGCTGGTGAACAGTTGCTCTGCTCAAGTAGTCTGTTTTTTTAAGAAATTCGCTAGCAGACGCTGCCTGCGTCGGCGTTGTCTCTTACGGGCGAGGGCACGTTCTCGTTCCTTGCGAGCTGGTAGTTCAGCGTTCATCGCAGAAAGAGTGTTTCCATAGTCAACACGCGCTGTTCGCTCTCTTTCGCCACACGGCAAACGCTGAAGTGGTTGTGCCCTCTCTTGCGCTCAAGCAAATGGACAGGACAGGATGCATGCAAGCTAATGAGTCACGACGATGCTCGCGGCGACAGCAGACAACAATGCACCGCCGACAAGCCAAGACCCTAATGTGCCTCGCCCCTAAAAACGGGCCCTTGAAAATTTCCCTTTTTTGCTTAATTACACGTTGAGGCAGCACCTCATCTGCCCCATATGTACTAGAATCATGACACTCAAATACACAACATTGCACTCTGTGTGTGTCATCATGTTCCTTCCTTTGTCCTGTTCTTTGGACTACTCTTGCTAATGAACGAGCCCAAGTGGAAACCCTTTTTAAGATTGAAAGATACATCTATGAGCATGCTGGACAATTTAACCCACCAAGTGCTGGTGTTTGCGTCATTTTATGTGTGCGTGATTGTGTCCTTTTGTGCACTACATAATCAAATAACCCACCAATTCAATCCATTGGTTGAAAGCCAGCACTTGTTCTTGTCCTTACCTTCCTGTCTGCTTCGTCTCAATTTTGGCACTGTTTTCTGATGTTGAAGAATTCCTCTCAACATTCCTCTTTTGAGATCAGTGGCATAAAGCAAGGCGGGGTCAGGAGAGTCGTGACACCCCTTGTGTTCAGGCTGGGGGATACACCCTTGAGATTCATACTTCAAACATCATATAGCCTGATCAAGCTAGTCGAATGCATATTTTGATCTCCTAGGTGGTCATTACTCATACTCTACAGAGCATTTCATATTCAACTTTTTTTAATATCTCTTTATATCGTAGTAGTAACTGTGTTCAATACCCTTAGCGCTGTAAGATTGAAACTGCGACTGCCATTCGACTGGTTTCTAAGAAGTCTGAATAGCACAATACAATTACGTGAGATGTGAACCCATGCTTGTTTTTTTATATCAAAGCATAATTTGAAATTTTACATCATTGAAAACAAAACTTATATTTATAAAAACAAAATGGCCACCATAGCGAGATCTGTGTCCCCCCTGTGATTTTTCTGGATTTACTCCACTGCTTCAGATGCCAGTGTAGCATCTGGGCTTTTTAAGCAATTTTGTCTGTACCTTGCAGGCACTTGGTGTTGTCCCCACCAGAGTTGCCAACGTACATGGACGAGATGTTCCCAGGCATCATGGATGAGTTCACGCGCCTCGTGGACGAGCTGGGCTCCCCGACCGATCCAGGTCCGCACCTGGACGTACTGAGGCAGCACTATGCCTTGCTGGTGCAGGTCATCCAGCAGGCTGCCGACACACTGGCCGCCGTGGTACCACCCTACACTTAGCTTCACTACTTGTGCGTTCGTTTCGTTTCACAATAGAAGTTACGAATAGCGCCAGAGGCTCGTTCACTCCTGCGACTAGCACCGGTCACGCAACCAAGTTAGTCGCAACGCGACTGCTCGCAAACGGTCGCTTTGGTTGCAAAGCGACTGCTCTGGCTCACTCGCTCGCTGCTAAATTTTTCAGTCGCACGAGTGCAGTCACAAACCTTTGAACCAATCACATGTGCAGGAACGGGATGTCATCTTATTTTATGGAGCAGGGGCAATGTGTGAGCCGAATGCGAGCAGACGTGAATTCTGTGGGGCGAAGGGTGTAAGCAGCATGCAGGGGTGAGCATCAGTCCCCCAACCGGTGCAAGTCTCAGGTGTGGATGAGCTTTAAGGCAAACCGAGCACATACAATCAACAATGGGCAAAGGCCTTCGTCCATCCTTTTAGAGCAAAGTTACTAAAAAAAATGTTAGCATACTTGGAAGGCAGTGCCCAGCCCTCGTGATTGATGTGCTCTGTCTGCTTTTAGATGCTCGTAACTTTGAGCATGTACGTACCGACTAGGTCGTCACCAAAAGCAAGTCCATTTTGTGGTGTTTTTGATGGCAACCGAAGCAAGGAGCTTGCATGGTTGCCCACTTGCCTGATGCTGCAGATGTGCCAGAACACGTCTAATTGAGGTTTAAGTCCCTGGATAGTTCTTTCACCTTGTTTTTCGAAGCAGGTAACTAGGTAACTAGTTCACGTCCTCTCTTTGTGGGGCAGCTGCCATTCTTCTTACTTGCTTAGGCAGCACAGCTTGCACAGAAAATCATGTCAGGATTGGAACAATTTCTACTGTATCATATCTTGAAAGGAAGAAAGAGGTGCAGCATCATTGCAGTTTTAGCAGTGTTCTTCCATAAAGGGCCTGCTTTCAAACCATGCTAGGACGAAGGTCACGGGATCTAATACTGGCCACGGTGGCCACACTTCAATGATTGCAAAATGCTAGAGGCCCGTGTATATATAGATGTAGGTGCTTAATAAAGAACAGGTGGTCGAAATTTCCGGAGCACTTCATTACAGCGTCCCTCATAATCATTGTGGTTTAGGGACATAAAACCCCAAAGATTGTTGAATCATGCTGGGAGTAATATGGTACTCAGAGGTGTATTACTGAGCATCGATCTTGCATAAACAAAGCTCAGGCATTGCCATAAAGTCTTTGCTGTTCAGAAAGCTTATCTGGGGACTGAAGCTGAGCTGGTATGCACATGCTCCTGCACTGCCTTGAGGCTTGTCCAGTGCATTGCTGAGAACAAGGTAGCTGCACTTTTATCGGGTGCAGACTCCGTATTGTTAAATAATGCTCGTCAGTGCCTTCAGTTTCACATTGTGCTATGTGAAACTGAAGTTTCGCGTAGCACAGCAAAATGCCTCACTGTAGCACCAAGTGCTCGCAGAGGTCGTGACGTTTCTGCTGATTCATTTGAAATGCCACTATTTCCGGCGTGTCCATTTGCACTACCGTTTAGCTCATCACCCTATACTGCCGTCCTGATGTATCGTTTTATAGTTTCAGAACAGGAACTAACTAACAACCGCATTTTCAAGAAACGAGTTTGGTTACTCATAGGAACTGTCGGCAGCTGTCTCATTGAAGTAGGCTCAGAAGCCACTGTTCTCAATATCCACAGTTATCAGAAAATCACTCAATGTATGGGATAGGATGGCAGGAACTGGTGTTGCCTTTAAACTGCGAAGCTTTTTCATTTTAAGCAGTTATAGTGCACTGAATAGCACTTTTACTCTACCCTGGAGCAAAATGTGGAATACTCTACACTGATCTGAGCAGAGGCACAAAAACGCTAATTGTCTTAGATTTATGTACACATTAAAGAACCCCAGGTGGTCGAAACTAATTTGGAGTCCCTCACTGCAGCATGCCTCTTAAATCATATCGTTTTGGCACGTAAAACCCCACAATGTAATTTTTCTGTTATGAGTCACATTGCTGAAACCTATTACATTACATATTGTAGCATATAGGTGTACATGTGTGGTAAAATCTCTGTAAACGGAAATCACTTGACCGGAATTATGTCTTAAATGAAGCAACATTATCCTGATTGGTTGAGTTTGCATTTAGTAGGGGGGTGTGAATAGTATTTTAGAACCGAATAGAATTAGGGGTGTGTGAGTAGTGAAATTTCACCTCGAATCGAATAGTGCCGAATAGTGGCCAAAAATATCGAATATCGAATAGTATATTTACACGAGATGTGTACCGCCAGTTACGGCAAGACAGAGGAAAAATCGGAGATGCTACGTCGTGCCAACAGTTCTATTACACACTTGTTCGGGAGTGGCTTTTGTTTCAGCTTTTATGGGCGCGCAGGCATGTTGATGGAAGAGCTGCCAATATTCCAGTCAGCAGCGCCACTTCCAACCTCCTAACGGCTAACAGAGGTGGGTACGGTAGCTAGTTTTTTTTTCGCCATGGTCACACAATACGGCTCATCTGACAACGGTAATGTGCTTCATCGCCATGGGTGCTCCGGGCCCAAAAATCTTCGGGTGCCCGTTCACATCAGTGTTTCAACTGAGTGCCGGAACGATGGGAGTTTCTGAACGAGTGGTTCGGTGCTGCAGTTGTGACTGCCCAGCGTGAACAAATTTTTACATGCAAAGCCAATGACCGAGGGTTTCGCAGGCCAAAGTCAGGACGTTTTACTACGCTTGCGGCATATGCGACCGAACTACGCGAGAAGTCTGTGTCTTCGTTTTGGGAACGAAATTGTGAAGGGCTTGACATTTTTCTCATGTGTTTTTCTATGTGCAGAAATGCCATAATCTCGTTTAACATCATCATGGGCTCGCTTTCAAACCAGGATGTCGGTGAAAGTTTAACGAAAGGCCTACTGTGACGTTAAGAGTTAGTTTTTGCCACTCTACCCTAACCAAGTTGCACCATTAGCCTTTGTCGCATTTTAGATATTTGTCCTGTCGAATTATTCGAAACTTCAAATACTAGCTATTCGAAAGTCTTATCAAATGATTTGATTAGGTACTATTTGATTCGAATTCGAAACTCGAACATTCGCACACTCCTAAATAGAATATGAATCGAATGGCGATAACACCAAATCAAATACGAATTGAATACTATTAGCATAGTTTTCGAATGCTAAGGCAACCATTTTCAAAGCAGCTCTAGAATGGTAATGTCACTGTTTTCGAAACAGCCCAAAAATTCTACAACATTTTATTTGAAACAAATATTCACAAAGTGTATCAAAAGAACAGTACGATTATTTTTAACCGACAAAGATACCACAATTATCTAAGCTGACACAAGCTCATATACAGCAATTACTAAAGCCTTAGAAATATTTTGCAACTGCAGTTTGAAATACAGAAGTGACTACAGTATTCAACATGGCACTTAATCAATAGATTTTAAATAAAACTTGTATATAAATCTTAAACAATATTCATGAGTCAACATCATCGTCAATGTCATGATGAAGACAGTGGATTTATTACTCTGTCGCTTCGGCGACATTGGAGTTTTAAGCAAAAATGCCTTCTTCTTGTGATCACTCTAGAGTCGATAGTCCCGTAAAACCTTGGGCTGCATACATCTTGGTAATTCTACGATTAAAGTAAGAAATGTTGTACCTCTCTGTTCCAACGTTTCCTTTCTTTGAGGTTTTTTTCATTGGTGCTTGTTATTTGAAAAGTATTCAGTTTTTCTAATATACCTTATTCAATTTGAGCACCAAATCGAATGGAACGCTATTAGAATCGTTATTCAAAATTTTTGAATATTCACACGCCCCTAGCATTTAAGTAATGCAAAAAAAGCTTTAGGTAATCGAAATCAAAACGTTAACAATTCTCTCTCTGAACAGAGCCACAGGAGCAAGCTCTGAAAGATATTTTTCAAGAAAGGGACAATCTGAAATATATTCTTGCAACACCTGTCTTCTATTTATATAGCCACCTCTAAGAAATGGTGACAAATAGTTTCCATGTTATTCGGCCACCAGTTGGAAAATTAAGATTGATGTTTCAAACTATTTTTATTCTGAATGAATAAATACGTCACTGGCACCTCCTTGAAACCCAAACAAGCTAAGCCTAGTCTTACCAGTAGCTGTGAATCGTGCCTTATGCCACTGAACAAACTAGCTGATACATTCGCTTCTTAATGCTTAACATACCTAAACAATGTTGAGAGTGTGTCCCACAGATGGTGCTGCACCTCCACACATCTTCCTCTACTAACGGAACAACTTTTTCCGTCCCTTGAGGTTCCGTTTAACGAGATTCTGCTGTAATACTAGGTAACCTGGAGTAGCCTTGTGACAGCTAGTTGCAGTTGTAATATATGAAGTAGGTATTCCACATAAGTGTTTGCAGGTAAGAAATTACAGCACTCTGAACCATACGGAGTGAGACTTCTATGACTTCACTACACTTGCATGGGGGCTTTCACAATGCTCTGTGTGAAACAGTAGGCGATAAAGTTGCTTGCGGCAGCAACAGATGTGCAGCTTGTGGCTCCCAGAGGCTTTTGCTTGCGTTGCCACCACAGGCACCTTTCACCTCATTTGACATTCACCATCGAATGCATGCATCCAAGACTCCAGTGTTGCCTTCACGATGCCACACCCATGCTTACAGTTGTGCCACATGCTGTCCATTCACTTGTTTCATTCGTCTAGAAGTTAGTTTCATCGTTACTCTAGGTTCCTAGTGGATGGCCGAATGCTGCAAGTGTGCCTTAAGATGCCGCCAACTACGGATTGAACAAAAGCGCGAGTGATTCTTTTATAGTAGATGTTTATCATGCATTCTGCAGTTTCTTCTCTCATTTTCCACTTTGCTCAGGCAAGGGAATCAATTGCTAAATTTAAATTAGCTGAAACAGCAGAACTGTATTTCGTTGCTTGAATACGCAAGTGTGCAAGTTCCGAGTCACACAGTGTGAAAGCGTGTTTAGCCAGAGTATGTGTGCCAGCGTGTTGTAGCATTCTTAACTGTGTCGTTATTTGGGCAAAAACATGCGTCTTCCTTCTCCTGGTCTTAGCATCGCCACATTAAACCTCATTCTTTATTCCATCACCCGCTGCTATTCTTGTTGCTTATCAAATTACAGTACACTGAAACCTCGATATAACGAACACGGATATAACGAAATATCGGTTATAACGAAGTAAATGAAGATAATCTTGCAATACTTACAGTGTTAGGAATATACGGTTATAACGAATTTTCGGATATAACGAAGTTATTTTCGTCTAAGATGCAGCTTCGTTATAGTGAGGTTTGAGTGTACATGTTGGATGGGTGTAGCATTGACTTTGTGTTGTTTGCACTACCTAATGTTTTCACCTGATCATACACACCTGGGTTAATATCATTCTATATGAACGAGCTTTATGTAAACATTCATTACTGAAGGTGTCCATTCAGCAGTAGATCATGCAGGCGTTTCAAGGAGAGCTTGCTGCAGTCTCTACTATTTTCCGAGGTGTATATATAGACTTCATAGCTGAAAACTTGCTGCTAAGTTCTTGACCAAGACTAGAAAAAGTTGCATGGCTCCTGCTAAAATATTTCTCACTGTCAATCATGTTAGCACAGCTACTGTTGAGCATATGTGGCAATCTGGCAGCCATGGCATTTTGTCGGCAAGCAAGAAAGGTTGCTGGATTGATTCCCAGCTTCATTTGCTTATTTAGCAGGCCCCACGAAGGGGTATTACATAAGGGACTTTATGCTGGTGGAGTCACTAGCCAGCAGCGGACACACAGAGAAAGAGTTCACTGCACGTTACATTGCCTAGTGTAAAAAGTGATCATGAACTTTCTGCTTTCAAAACCTATGTGGCATACGCTTAAAATGCTAAGAGCTAATTTCACATTTCACAAACGTTTTGTCTATCAGTCTTGTAATATTTATTTTTTTTTAACCCGTGGCGCATTAAAGTACCACAAATTTATGGGATTGTTCAGCACGTGGCAACTTTTAATATGCCTGTGTTTGACTTGTTTAACTTGGTGCAGTTAAGCTAAGAAGGAAGTGCTGTAGTGTTTTCAACTTGAGTTTGGTTGCTAGCGCCTCACTGTGGCACACATGGAGATGTTTGGATGTTTTCGTTTATTTTTATTTTGCATGTTCACGTTGTATTTGAAGAGCCTGCTGTGATAGAGCTCTTATCATGGTGGGGGTTTTTATTGACGGGAGAGTATCGCGTGAGTTGGTAGTCCCTGTATGAGAGGAATTGTCGTTTGCACAATCCAAGGCACATTCCATTTTTTAGCTTTTTTTGGCATGAGAACCGTAAGTTTTTGTTTCTGTGACTTGCTAACAAAACGAAGCTTTCTCTTTCTCATGGTGTTCCATACTTGTAGTGCAGCTAACATTTCCGTTCATAATCAAAAGACCTTACAGCTTCGGTTGCATTGCAGCAAGTAATGGTGAGTCTGTGAGCCAAGACTACGACTGCTGACATCTTTCCAGTAGTTGACAGCACTTTAATATGGGTTGACGTTAACCAAGATCATTCATTGCTGTGATAAGCCCACATTAGATGTGAACAATTGAGCAGAATGTAGCGGTGTTTATGTGAATGGTGCAGACTTGCAAAGCTCGCATCTTCTGGAGTGATGCTCCATGCTGTTGTAATGCACTTACTGTTTACAAATTATGGTGCACAGTACTGTGTACTGAGCATTGCATGAACCAGAGTGCCAGGTATGTATGACTCATCTGGCTAAGCTATTGCTTTGTCCAAATGCTTATTTCATAAATAGGTGTGTTTGACGTTGCATGCAATTAAACTCCTCTGCAATGGACAAACTGGATTTGTCCATGTGTTCCTAGAAAAAAAAACGACAAGTACTCAAGCTTGGCTCTTCACTGTTATTTTATCTTATTTTCTTGTGTTGTGATGATAAGCTTCGCTTTTCCGATAAGTTGTTGAGATGTTTACATAAAGAAGCCATGAAATGTTGTCTATGTTACTGTCATAGAAAATCTGTCCACTGAAGAGGTAAATATTAAGTTTGGGTGAAATACTGCCCTGTCTTGCTCATAAGAAAGTTTTTAAAAAATGCATGTGTTGTGATGATAGCCAAATGTCAATTTTTCTTCTCAGAAACTATGGCTCCTTCTGTCATTTTTGAAACAAAAAGTGTTGCATATCAAGTTGCATACTGCTACCAAGTTGCGCGTTACATTTTGCAGGCTGCGCATACCATGTTGCATGCTGCTTTGATTCCTTTGGAGCAGGACGGGCAATTATTGCATTTGAACACTGCAGTAACCTGAACACTCCCCAAAATACCACCTATGCAAACGTGGTAGTAATATAACCAAAACGCTCAGCATATGTAGCTGGCACTCTTATTCGCATGTTTACATTTACATAAGGGAGCCAACTATAACTGCTTTGTCTTTTGCAGTAGGAGAGATCTTTTGCAATGCACTGGCACAGGGAAGTGGTTTGAATGGCATCTCATCTCAACAGCCAGCACTGCACCATTGCACTGCATCTTTGGCCAGTATAACATAACTCTATCTTGTTCTGTTTTTATTCTAAATTCACCATTGACCCTCCCTGATCGGTCAAGTTAGTCAAAAGTCTTCAGCCGAGCATTTTGCTTGTTGACCATGCGGTGACTGGAAAGTGCAAAAAGTGCGTGACATCAAGATAAGTCGGCAGTGATTATGCTAGATCAAGTCAAACAAACTCGAAAATTTATGGAATAGCTGGAGAATGCCTCCTTTCTGAAGCAGTATAGAAAATAGCGATGAATTTCTTTTGGAAAGAAAGGAAACTGCTAGAACACCAATATGAGACTACACCAAATGTGCTCATACACAAATCAATTCGCTCTCTCCTATGAGTGTTCAAAGTCAAAACAACTGGTGGGCAACCATTATCTATTCTATTCGAAACAACTCCCTTGCCTTCCGAAAAGTTTTCAGTTTTGTTTGGCGTAGTAACGTAATGGGGCACTTTCGCGGGTTTCGTTGCATTCCATGACAAACAAACGCGATGGACAAGACCTGGAAGATTTCGACCAATCACATACTGCCCGGTTGCGGACTAAAAACAGAATGGGATAGTTTTACATTATCGCATCCCTGAATTCTCATAGTCTTTCTGCAGACCTCATAGCATTGCAGAAACCCTTTAACAGTGTAATAATGTTTCTTATATGTTTCATGCAATGATTGTGGCAGATTTCTTAGGCAGCTGAGCCAACTAATATTGTGTCGTCATATTTATTCTCTCATTCCTATTTTTCCTCTGTTACTGTCTTCATTTTTTTGTATCAGCTTACATGTTTCTCATCACACTTTATATTTTAGCGTGCATTCTCTACTGATGGTGTAGGGCAGTGTGTCTATCCATTCTTGCTGTGCATGTTTCAGCTGACTCACTTCCATGAAAGTCTGATGAAGGAATTAAGGTCAGACTTGCAAATTGAAAATAAAATAGTTTTTACAAGAACCCAAGTAACTCAATCCTTACTTATCAATTGTGTTAACCCCTTAACTGATTATGACGAGCTGTGCTTCGTCATGGCTCTTCAGCAATGTTTCTAGAGCCTTTTGGCTAGCCCAGCTCGTGAAATGATGTTTTCCTATTTAAAACATAGATGGCAGCACAGGTTCCGTGATTGGCACTTTTATTACGGTGAAATGCGTGCCTTGCGTCTCCCGCGCGTTATAAAACGAATATGGCACAGTGCCGTGCTTTGAACGCTACCACAAACGTGGTAGCCTCATCTAGTTCGTATTGAACCATCGAGGAATAAGTACATTTTCTCCACGGGAAGTCAAATGGAACCCCTACTTTCTGGAGTTGCAGAAATCTTTCGGAATACCCATCAAATGCCCCCGGTGTGGGGTATTACCAGGCCGGCAGCCGGAGGGGGGGAAGGGGAGGTGGTACATCCCCCCCCCTCTCGAAATTCTGATGGAGGGGGTTGTTTTACCAAAAATAAATAATGAAAATACATGCTAGTAGGGCGGCAACAGGGGCTAGTCGGTACGTATTCATACTTGTAGTGCGCTTCCGGAAGACACGGACCAAGAAACAAGGAAAACAACACAAGATGATGCGCAACATCTTGTTTTGTTTTCCTTGTTTCTTGGTCCGTGTCTTCCGGAAGCGCACTACAAGTATGAAAATACATGTTTTTCAAGGTCTTCAGCAAGTGCCCCCCCCCCCCCCCCTGAAAAGAATTCCTGGCTACGGGCCTGCGTATTACATGACTGTGCGAAATATGATGAATGAAGCATTTTTATAAGCTGTAAAACGTTTTTGCAAGTTTTTTCTGTTTTGAACATGTTACGAAGCATTTCACGTCATGAAAAAATTGGGCAATTTGGAACAATTTTTTGTAATTTAATCGGCACTTAAGGGATTAAAGGGAGTCATAAATGAAATAATAAAGCCTGTATCGACAGACTGCATTTTTAAAGTGCAGACTCATCAGTTTTACTGCGAGTGGTGGCATGGCCCTAAAAATTCCTGCAATGATTTTCTTTGATGTGGCTGATCTCGGAAGCATGTGTTTGTTGCTAGGTGATTGCTTTTCATTGAAGAAACATGTCATTGTAATAAGCTGATGGGTGGATTCATGTACACTGAAAGCAGCGTCAAATCTGTGACTTTGACATCATCAGCATCACATCTGTGTCACAGATTTTAGAAGTATAGGAGATATTGCCATTAGTTTTACACCATGAAAAAACAACGGCCATTTCTTTGTTTGTTTAAGAATAAGTTAACATATATATTAAACTGATGTGTTTTTTTATGTTCCTTTTTTTTAATTTGTGACGAGTTACTCGGCATTTCTAAACAAATATGTGTAGCAGAAATTTTCTGCTTAATTGAAGCGAATGGAGGTGAAGCAACTGCATCGTGCACAGCTTGGGTGCTTATCCTTTGTGATTCCAAAAGCCGGTGGAAAAAAAAAACTGATTTTTCCTCAAAGGGATCAGAATGTTTTTTAGGTTGTGTTTTTAGGAGCCTGGCTCCAAGTGAAAGAGGAGTGCCTTTTGCAACTAGCTTGTGACTTTGCAAGTACTGTATGCCTCTTGGCATGTGTGTGTGAGTGCTGGAAACGTGAAATATGTAGTTTTCTTACTCAATAAATGGCTGTTTGCTAAGGCGTTTTCCCTGTCTGTTTAGTGCGAATAGCATTCTCGGCTTGGTCACACTAGTCTTCTCGTGCCCACAAAATTTTGGAGGCGAGATTGAGATAGATTTGTGTGAACACGCATACATCCTCTGCAAATATAGCCATATTTAAAATCACTTATAAAATGTGTGCCACGCAACAGCGCCTGAAACGGAGTACCTTGCGACATCGACATCGACTTGGTTCGAGTGCAAACAACCAACAACTAGCTACGTCGCCAGTTCGTGTTGGCTGGCATGGTCCTTGCGTGCACTTCCGCAGTTGTCAACGCGATTCTCACGTGTATGTGATGCCATATGCTGTTTTGTTTTGTCACATAGCCATCTGCGTTAAAAAAAAAAAAAAAACCGCTCTGCATCCTATCTCTCGACACCCTCTGAAACCGAAACTACAACTGGGCACTGTAAAAACATTTTCAAATAGTGAACAGTCGCGCGCTCATACAGATGAGGCTTCCGGTCGTGATAAATGGGTCGTTAGCTACTTATTGCGGTAGAAAAAACAAGGTGTAATATTTTTGTGTCGGTGCTTATTTAACTGCCGACTACAGTTGCTCAAACATCTCTATTTCTATTTTAGGTGCCTGTGAATTATGGCGCTGTGTATTGAAGGATGTGGCCATATCTCTCACGATAGTCTTGTAGTGTCGCATGTTACATGCTCGTGGCGAGCCAGTTACCAGCCAAAAGTGGCCTTTATTGAAAAAAGAATCCTGCTTTTGCATCTATGTGCTAGTAATGTCGTCTCTTGATAAAGACGGAGCGCATGCTCTGATACTCCTGTCGTCATGGTTTAATGGCAAGGCTCGACTATTCTGGGTACTATGCTCTATCATACCAGACCTGCATATAGTGCAGTGCGGACCAGTCCCGACGGTAGCGCTATCTGAAAAGTTAGCTATTCCTGCCAGTACGTGCCATTCCTCAGGGAAATTGTACCCGATTGTACGAGCACGGCCATAAATTTCCCGATAAACTACCTCAATGCAACTTTGACAAAAGGAAAAGAAAAATCTTCACAAGGTCCCTTATGCACTCGCCTAAGACAACTTAAAAGCGAAAGCCATCTCCTTTTTGTTCTTAGTCAATGTATTGATCCCTCACCGCCTGAAAAGTTTCAGCACCTAGCGTGGTTTTGCACTGCCTCCATGATCGGCCCACCTTTGACCAAGTGACGATGTCATGTGACGACGCCACAAATTTTGGCAATATTTCACGTCATGATGACGTCATATGGTAACGTCATCACGTGATGATGATTTTTTGTGTCACTTGTGTTGACACCGACGGTCTCTTTTTGTGTTTGATGAGGCATCTAAGGCTTTTGCATTAAAAAAAAAATTAGACGCACTAGTAGTGCCAAGTCTGAAGGAAGAGCTTCCTTGTTTTTCTTTATTATTTTTTTCTTTCTTTCCCTTTGTTTCTTGTATCTGTTTTTGTACCTGTTGTTTCTATTTCTTTCTCTCTCCTTCTATCTTTATTTCTCTTTCTACCCTTTCTTTCTCTCTTTATCGTTATTTCTCTTTCTGTCTTGCTCTCTGTGTTTCTTCTATCTCTTTTTCGTGTCTGTTTCCTTCTTTCACTTTCTCTCTCTTTCTATGTCATTCTAGCTTTTTATGTCTTCATTGCCTTTAGTTCTCCCGCTCTTTCTTTCACGGGCTCCACTTCGCCGAGCAGAGTGTTTAACACCTGTGGTTTCCTGCGAACGCCAAAGTTTTTACGGCCGGCTTTAACTAAAGTCCCTAGATTTTTTCCTGTTTTTCTAAGAACAGGGGGAAATCTAGGGACTTTCGCCTAAACAGCGTCGACTGTTAAAAAGCTGAATCCAAGCCGTGCCGAAGTCTGGCCGAGCTCAGCTTCAAGTCGACCGACCAATAGTAGCCTAAAGCCAGACAGCGCATTTTAAAAGCAGGTGTTTCGAGTAACTAAACTGTGGTATCCGCCGCCATGCTCTGCCGAACTACGTCGGAGAGCCGCAGGGTCGCGAAGTAACTACACCGACCCAGTACCTCAAACAACTCCGTTTATTCTTAGTCCGTGATGGTTAATATACCCAGATGTTAGCTGACATGATAAGGCGCGTGCGCGTGCATCGGCGCATGCCTAGGGTTATCAGATGATAACGCACATGCTGAATACAACATTCTCCCTCCCCTCAAAAACTTGAACAATCACTTAGAAAGACTAACAATAAGTAGACACTACATAGCACTCAATGTCGTTCATAGTCTTTTAACCACGACGGTGGTCTTCTCAGCCTCGTTGACCGCCTCAGTTCTGGAAGGTCCCTTGAAACTGAGGCTCCAAGGTTTGACGGCTGGGGTGCATCATCGGAATCGTTTGGCGAGTCACAACAGGAAGACTCTACAGGAGTAGCAGGCCGAGGGCAGGGTACTAGCCGATTCCGATTCCAGGTGCGACCATCACTTAGTTTGTAAGTGTCTTGGCCACATTGGTCAATGATTGTGAACGGGCTTGAGTAACTCACAGCACCCTTAGGCACATGATCTGGCAGCCTGATTCGTACCGGTTGACCTGTTGTTAACGGAGACTGCTTTGCAGCTCGTCGACGGTCGGTGTAGGTCTTACTTGCTTGTTGCTTTTGCTTTACCCTGCTGCGGACGGCCTCCATTGCTGCATGTGGGTCTTGAAAAAACTGTTTACCTGGCGCTCCTACTAGATCCAGTTTAGTTCTGGGATGGCGGCCGTGCAGGAGAACGGAAGGCTTCACTCCTGTAGTGGCATGCGGTGTGAAACGGTAATCTCCTAGATATTCGGTGATGGCTTCCTTGAGAGACCGACGTTCACGCGTGCAGACCTGAACATACTCTTTGAGCACCCGGTTAAATCTTTCCACTTGGCCGTTCGCTTGCGGGTGGTAGACTGCCGAATACGTATGGGTGATGCTGCGTTCCTTGAGAAAACTGTCGAACTCGCAGGCTGTAAACTGAGGACCATGGTCACTCACAATCTCGTCTGGGTATCCTTCCCTGCTAAAAATACTTCGTAGGAAGGAAATAACTGTTGTAGCAGTCACTCTCGCAGCGAAGCAAACCTCTGGCCACTTGCTGAAGTAATCAATGGCCGTAATCGCGAAACGACAATCTGCAGACACGTTCGCAAAAGGACCCACAATATCAATTCCTAGCTTCTGCCATGGTGCCGACGGGAATGCAACTGGCTGCAATGGTGGTGTCACTGGTTTTGCAGACTTGTCAACTGATTGGCATACACCACAAGATGCAATCAACTGTTCTACTTGTTTGCACATAGCAGGCCACCAGTATTGCTCACGTAGTCGCTGTTTTGTCCTTGTTATTCCTGGGTGAGACTCGTGGGCTGCGTCAAGTAGCCGTCCTACGAGAGATGAAGGTGCGACGAACTTGTCTCCACGAAGTAGGAGGTCTCCAACGACTGAGAGCTCAGTCCGCACCCTGTAGAATGGAACTGCATCGGCAGGCAACGTCTTCACTGCAGGCCATGTCGAAGTCACCCACTTCATGATCTGTTGCAGCAGCTGGTCTTGCATTGTTTCAGCGACAAACTCCCCATGGGTAACGCATGGTGAGACCACACAAACGGTCTCCCCAGTCTCTTCCTCCTCCACTTGAACTGGGAGAGGCATCCTTGAAAGAGCGTCAGCAACCGTATTCTTGTCACCCTTTTGGAATTCAATTGTGAAGCTGTATGCCAGTAGTCTTGCGTGCCACCTTGCTATTCGGAACGGACGGCGACCTACTCCCTTTGTACTTAGGAGTGTAGTCAGAGCCTGGTGGTCGGTGCGCAGAGTGAATGGACGGCCCCAAAGGTAGACTCTCCAGTGTTCGCATGCCCACAAGCATGCAAGGGCTTCCAGTTCCCCAACGGAGTACTTCTGTTCCTGTGGAGTAAGCCTGCGAGAAGCAAATGAAATCGTTACTAGCTCATCATTTCTTGTCTGTTGCAACACTGCTCCTATCCCGATGGATGAGGCGTCTGTGGTAACGATAATGTCACCCACAGGGTCAAAAAGCTGTAAACATCTTGTGGACAAGGTACTTTTCAGCTGCTCGAAACAAGCTTGTCTGGCAGGATTCCAAGTGAGCGTGGTATTCTTACGTAAGAGCTCACGAAGAGGCTCAACAAGCACTGCATAGTCAGGTACGAACTTTGCGTAATAGCCAACCATTCCTAAGAATGAGCGCAGGGTACTGATATCCGTTGGTGCTGGTGCAGCCTTGATGGCGTCAATGTTGCTTTGTAGCGGCCGTATACTCTGGTGACTTATCATGTGCCCAAGGAATTCTATTTCTTGAACATTGAAAATGCATTTGTCATTCAGCTTCAATCCCGACTTTGCAATCAGGTGCAACACTTGCTTCAGGTTCTTGAAATGCTCCTCAGGCGTGCTACCAAACACAATCACGTCATCTATGTAGCACAAAGTATTTTTGCACTTCTGCAGGATAGTGACCATCATTTTCTGAAAAGCAGACGGTGCCGATGCAAGGCCAAAGCAGACGCGTTTGAATCGGTACAATCCACTATCGGCTATGAAGGTAGTCAATTCTCTACTTTCAGGACTCAGCAGGACTTGGTGGTATGCGGCTGCTAAATCAATCTTGGAAAAATACTTTGCACCGTGAAGTTTGTGCAGCAGTTCTTCCGTGTGAGGCAACGGAAATTTGTCAATGACAACCGCTTTGTTCGGTTCGCGTAGGTCGACACAAATTCTTATCTTGCCATTTTTCTTTGCCACTACTACGATTGGTGATACCCATTCTGAGGCATCCACCTTTTCTATCACATCATTCTGCTCAAGGCGCTGCAGCTCTTCACGCACCGCGTCTCGCACTGAAAATGGCAAACGGCGTAACTTCGCAGCGACAGGCGTGACCCCTTGTCTTATCTTGACCTTGTGAATGAAATTTGCTGCTAGCCCTAACTTTCCATCGAACAAGGTTGAAAATTCGGAGAAAAGCTCAGGATCAAGGCCTTGTGGCGCTTGCGTAATGTTAGTGCATTGAAGTGACATACCATTGATGTGCAGCCGCAGGGCTTCGATAGCGTCGATACCGAGGATGTCCGTACCGCCTTTGACGACGTAGAAAAGTATGTCGGCGTGCCGACCTTGGAAGAAGACTGGCGCCGTAAGACACCCCTCAGTGCTTATTCTGCGGCGAGAAAAACCGTACAGTGCCGCTGAGGTCGGCTGCACCGGAGGGCATTTCAACCTCGAATACGTGACGGCCGACAGAATCGAGACAGCAGAGCCTGTGTCTACGAGGAGACGTACGGACACGTCCTGCACGAGGGTGTCCACATGTATTGCTGCTTTTTTCTGCCGGGCGAGAAGCAACACGTTGAGGTCTTCGGATATATTGCAGGTATCGACTTCTCGGACAGCTAGTGCCCGCTCGTCTGGCATGCCGCTCCGACATACACGCTGGAAATGTCCCCGTTTGCCGCATTTACTGCATGTTTTATCCCGCGCCTTGCATGTTTTGGAATCTGCGAGATGCCGAGAAGACCCGCAACGAAAACACGCTTTGTGCTGCGAAGACGGCATTCGTGCTTCTGTACGGGCTGGCATCTGATGTTTATCCACCTTTTGGATGCTCGCGGCTGATGACTGTAGCTCAAGAGAGTATTTCGTGGCTTCTTCAATGTTGTTCGAGATAGTCAGCGCACGTTCAAGCGTAAGCGAAGTTCCTTCCAGAAGTAGGCGTTCCCGAAGAACATGGTTGCTCGTTTTCGCTACAAGCTGGTCACGAATGAAGTCGTCAGTTTGCTCCCCAAAGTTGCAGGACAATGCCAACTCGCGCAGTGCCGTGACGAATGCTGCTGCGGTCTCCCCAGGCAGTTGGGTGCGCTGTCCGAACCGGTGCCGTTCCACGACGATGTTCGTTTTAGCAGTAAAGTAGGCGTCCAACGTCGCCACCGCTGCATCGTACTCGTCGCTCGGGCCGCTTTCTTCTTTTCCCGCTGTATGCGGTAATGCGTAGTACAATCGCTGGCCTTCCACCCCCAAGCAGCGCAACAGCAAAGCTTTACGGCGAGCAGATGAGTGGACGTCGCTCCCCGATGCCAGGAGATAATTCTTGAAAAGGCGATGCCACTGCGTCCACGGAAGGGTAGGCTTCCCGGGCGTCGGCAGGAACTCGGGCGGTTGGTGCAGGCTCATTGCTTCAGCTTTCGGTCACTTCACCACTCGTCGCCAACTGTGGTATCCGCCGCCATGCTCTGCCGAACTACGTCGGAGAGCCGCAGGGTCGCGAAGTAACTACACCGACCCAGTACCTCAAACAACTCCGTTTATTCTTAGTCCGTGATGGTTAATATACCCAGATGTTAGCTGACATGATAAGGCGCGTGCGCGTGCATCGGCGCATGCCTAGGGCTATCAGATGATAACGCACATGCTGTATACAACATAAACTATAACTAAACGGCTAAACCAGCTAAACTACACTCTAGCTAAACTCGATGCAACGATGCGATGTCTGCCAAGGTGTCCAGCTTGCGAGGCGTCTAAAAGAAAACAAAGCGTGCTCTGGAAAGCGTACCGCTGGTTCTGGAAACGACGAAATGATTTGGTAAGTCCTGTCGTATGTATTTTTTTTTCTTTTCATTACGAGGCCCACCCAGGCACGTAGTGTATGAAACAGCAGGGGTGAAGTATGCTGCGTGGCGTCTCGCATGGACGTATGAGAAAACAAAGCAGTAAGCAGACGACCGTTGCTCGAGACGGGAAGGAGTGCGATTCCTTGGGCAAGTTGGTTGCTCGTGTCGAAATATTTACAGAGTAGTAATAAAACGCGTAAAATATATGGGGCATTTCTGATGAGTATTTGGCGTCAGGATTCGAGAAACGTGTTAATTTATCGCAAACGTTATTCCATGTGAGGCTCAAAATAACTGCCATTCCAAATACACTGACTTGATGCCTGGCAACGCTTAGCTGCGACGAGAGGAGGAACGCACGCTTCTTTGGTAGAGACGATCCTCACAGTCGATCGCATGCATTCATCACTCGTTCTCGACCGGAGAGCTGACTTGTTCATCAAGGGGGAAAAAATACAGCACGAAGACAGCCATGTGCGGGCCGGGCCGCTAGCGAGACGTCCACAGACTGCGTGTTTGAGACCCCTGGTTTATATCTGCCCAGGAACGGCGAGAACAGACAGTGGTAATTTAAATGCGAGAGCGTTAAGAAAAACTGACATCGGTACCGTTGACCCGACGAATGCAAAGAATAAAAGTCGGGATCCCAGCAGGACTCGGACCCGAGCATTCTGCGTGGCAGTCAGGTATTCTACCACAGAGCCACGCCAGGTCTAGAAACTGCTTTGGAAGAACACCCTATGTAAGCGTAATGGCAATGCAAGGTCGATTGTGGTTGTAGTACCGGCTATATAATTTTATAACAAAGCAATAAACACTACATATGTATTCCTGCGTCATGCTAGGTTAACGTCAGTTGCGGTTCCAGTGTTGGCTCCGCTTTTATAGCAGTCTAATAAACATTATATTTGTATTCCTATGATTTAGCAAGCTATATTAAAGCGTTGCTCGACCTCGGAGGAATACGCTAACGAAAGTTACGTATGATATTCACATTATCCCATCGTAAAGTGCACTACGTTTCGATAATACTAGGCAGTTTTAGAATAGCGTACGCTAAGTTAGCGTTAGCGTTTGCGGCTCGCTATTTCCGTCACTTAACGGGAGCCCGCAAGCGGTTAGCGTAAGACGCATGCACAGTTGCGCGAAAAGCCAACGCAAAGCTTTGCGTACGCTATTCTAAAACTGCCTACTGACGTATGGGCTCTAACGTGAGTGCTGACGTTGCGTCAAACCCTAAGTTACCCTTTAAACGCCAGTGCTGTCGACGTGCCTGGTAAGCCCACGATGAGCACACAACTGTACTACACTTACAGCACGTCGATCCACCTCGTAACGCTTGGCTCAGAGCCAACAAATGCTGCATAGCTAGAACTACTCGCTGACTGCTTCGCATGAAACCGATTTCCACAAGCCGTGGGGTCTGCCACTTTTTTTTCTGCGCTTTGAATATTTCGACATGTACTAAGAGGAGTTACTTCGGTATTTCCGAAGAGAGAGACTTTTTTTTATTTTCCATTGAACTGAAATAAATGTTGCCTAGGGTGCTTTCGCGATCAAACAATCGGGAATAGATTGAGCGCAAACGGACGAGACGCAAGAAGACGACTACGCGAGCGCTCGCTATCAGCTGGTTTTATTCGGAAAAACATGAGAATATAAAGCTCAGTTCACCACAGGCGCGCCTGCGCACACGTACCGTCGTTTGGCTAGCACAGTCTGTGCCTTTCTTTTGCACGTGAAATGCCTCCAGGAGCTCGCGTGCCACGGTGTCTCTGCTGCGGCCCTTCAGTTCAGAGCAAAGGGGCACACAGTGACACAGTCGCGCAGTGCGCCGGGAGGTCCCCTCAACGAATCGCCTGACTTAAGATGTCCGTTTGTTGGCAGGTACGCGAACGATAACATAATCCATTACATATGTTTGTACCAGGGGCGTAGCCAGAAATTTATTTAAGGAGATAGGAGGAAGGGGTGGTTAACCAGTTTGTGCGTATATATATATGTATACACAAAAATATTTAGGGGAGGGGGATTGAACTCCGCGGCTCCGCTAGTGGATAACGTTTGAGCGAAGAGCTGGAGAGGAAGCCAGCTGCAGTGGACGCCTCATAAGTGATAATGCTTTACCCTCTCCCACATCCTCTCTCTTTCGCTTCCCTTTCACCCTCCTTGCTGCACTGGGTTTCACTCTCACTTATACTTGGCTTATGCTATGCTGTCCCTCTCGCTACGCATTTGCCCTCTCCGGAGCTGCGTATTGGGGCGCTTGCCCAATTCCTGTGGCACAATTGCGAACATCGCTGCGCCCGAATCAGCTCGGCTTTAACGGCTTCGCTGTAAATAATAAAAAAAATGACTGGAGCTGTGCACTCCCTCAACCACCCTTTATTCTTCTTTATTTACATTTGCCACGCTAAGATTTTCATGAATCGGTTAATTACAGGCCGGTATAGGTACGGCTGTGTTGTACAAACAAGCTCGTGTTTTGGGTAGTGATGAACAGTTGGTCCCAAGAGTCGCCTTCTGAACGCGTGTTGTGGTTGGGCCTCAAGGCATGTCCAGTGCGGGCATCTGCACCAGGGCTGTTGCCAGGACCCTCGTCTGCCGAGCCACGACCACCTGCATTGCATGCAGCAGTCGGTCGCCATTTCGTTCGATCTACGCTGAACAGCGCTTGGGGAAATCAATATGTGACAGTGGTGGCACAGTAAAGCATGGCGATGGAAGGCTAGCTGTGTTCCTCTCTTGAACGCTAAGACGGCTTAAGGTCAAAGCTTAATCAACACCTTAAAGGGACACTAAAGAGAAAAACGATTTTTCTCGTATTAGTAAATTACTCTTTCAAAATTCCAAAATCACCGCGCTTTCCGCGAGAAGGCGCTTGGAAGGCGAGAAAATGCGCCAAATGAAAATCCGGGTGGCGGCGCCGCCTTAAAATTCCCGCACTAGTCGCTGTGACGTCATGGATACTGTCATCATCTACTAGGGCCTATACGTAGCTTCTAATCGATATAAATTAAGTACATTGTCTTCCGAGGGCACCAGAGGCTTGACATATCAAGTTTCAGGAAAATTCGTGACGTTACCATCGGAGACTTAGGCGGGAAATTTAAAATGGAAGCTGCTGAGAGAGTTTCTCTGGCCTAAATTACAGGCGAATTCGATGAAAGCATCCGGGTATGATTCAGGAACGTTTGCAGCCGAAGACTTGGTTGTGTTTTCTTGTGGCCCGGGGGTTCAAGTCTTGCTCAAACGAGGGTCTGAAATTGCAATTGTTTGCGGAACGCGACGCAAGAGATGAGCAGCTGATATTTGAGTGAAATCACGCTTCCTATAAAAATTACTCTAATATACAGGGTTTTTTAGCTAACTTGCTCCTAGTATTAAAAAAAAAAGACATATGTGCCATGGGTGACGAATTGGCCCAGTATTGTTCTGAACTATACGCAGCACCTCAGGATATTTCTTCCAGTCCGCCAAGCTCGGTAATTAACAAAGATCGCTTAATAAACATTTTAATTAGTAACTCTAGCGAAGAATCTTCAATGCAAAATTTGTAGCACTTGTTCTGAAACGTCCGACTATTCTATCGATGCTAAGGTAATGGCCAGTCCACCAAGCTGAGTAATTAACAGAGACTGATTAATTAACCTTTAAAATATTAAGTGCAACGAGAAATATTCAACAGGAAAGTTGTAACGCTTATTCAGCAACGTCGGATTATTTCGTCTACGCTAACTGCCCTGTCTAATTTTTTTAGAGTTTGCGAAGTTAAAAAAGATACTTAGCGCAAGTTAGCTGAACACCCTCTGTGTAGCTAGTCCTCGAATGACTGACGAGAACTGCAGTTTTATTTCCTTTTGCTCCGAGAAATCGGGGACATGGAGACCCAATTTTGCTTGCATGCAGAAGCAATGATTTTTTCTTGGAGGCTGTAGGCGATCCTCTTGCCATGGTCCTCATTAATGACTCCTTTAATCTGAGTACAGTGTTGAGTGCGAGAGCGATACAAGCGTCCCTACACTCATTACACTATGCTGGAAGGCAGGTAAAGCGCCATACTGCTATGCTCGGTTACAACCGAAGAGAAAATGTAAGCTCCGGCGCCGCGGTGAGCCTGCCTTTCACCCGTGGAAGGCAGTCGTGATAGCTGGTCTCCACTTTTATCCCGGCTAACGTAAACGATGTGCATATTGAGAGATGAAGGTTACTACCTAAAACATTACGTTTGGCTGAGCAGTGATGTCAGAATCCCTGATGAAATTTACCAGGGCGTTCAAGTTTCTGACGTAAAAACAGCGACACAAACATTTTGTCAGTGTGGGGAAAGTCAACTATCTGAAACACTCGATCGATAGGGGCTTGACGTCACGAAAATGAGTAAGCGCTATTGGACGGAGCACTTACGCAAATTCTCTGCGCGAAGGACAGCGATGGGCGGAGCGGGCATTTTTTCTTGGGTTGCAACCGACTGTAGTTGTCCTTCAAAAAAAAAAAAAAAAAGAAAGGAAAGAAGCTACGTAGCTTTCAAAAGCCCAAGGTAGTTTTGCCACTATGACAGACATGTCAGAATTCTTATATGACGTGCGAAAGCAAATTTTCCGTTCCGCTGAACACACAGCAATTGTGTGCATGTTTATCTTGTATAAGGCTAGCAATAAATTACGGCAAGCAAGTTCTATTTTTTCTGCGTAAGGAATAGTATGTTCCAGGTTTGTGGTGTAAATGGGCCAATTCTCGGGTGATTGACTGACCTTCAGTACTCCGGCTGCACCAGATTCCGCTGTGACCATTGCGGTGTAGCGGTAAGCGAGGCCTGGTACCAGGTAGGCCACCTGCGGCGTGGTGAAACAACACTCGGGCCAACGCTACAATGATCTGCCGGGAAAAAAGTGGCCAGCTAGAGAGAGCTTGAAGAAGTGAAAATGGAGAAGTGAAGCGACCTATTTGATGTAATTTCTCTAAGCTTTTGTGAACGTTTTCCTCGAGAGTACCGTCTAACCAGATGAACGAGTAGCTAGCACGATATGATTAGAAGAAAGTTTTAGTTTAGTTTCCTTCGCTTCTTAAGAACATTCAAAATTGATTTCTCTCGTACCGAAATATTTGTTTGTTCGGCAGTATGGCAAAATACGTATTGAGCTATTACGCGAAGTTGCTGATTATTTTACGGACAGTGTATATTGCAGTAAACATTCGCTTACTACGTCATGTGTATTCGCATGATGGCCAGCCAATACCTTGCAAGCAGTGTCGTCAGCTTTTTCCTTGGTCCTTGATAATTTTGTTGCCAGATGAACAATACTATTACTTTAAATAAAGTTAAAGGATCCTCTTGAGCTTTGCCGATCACTTTGCGTTCATCATACTTCCCTCTACTCGTTGTCGTCATGCACCTCCTACTTCCGTCACGTGACTTCATTGCAAATAGCATGGCGCGAGTACGTCAGCAGCCAGCGGCGGTAGAAAAGCCGAGATAAAACGCCGCTTCAGCGCAGCAATCTTTTCTTAAACATCTTGAAAACAGCGCAAATTACGACACGGAGAAGATGAGATGGAAGGACAAACCACAGCTCTGACTTGCAACTAAGTTTTATTTGAAAATACGAGCGCACTTAAATACTGACAACCTGTCACCCATGTGACCACTTCACACATGAGGTGGACCACTTCACACTTCCATGTGAACAGCCGCAAAAAATTATTGTTATGGTCCTGAGCGTTCCAAGAAACGGTATTACTATCATGCACAGCGATGGAGGCAGAGCTGCATCACTGCTGGCCTCTCTTTCTAATTTGAGATGTCTCAATTATTTCTTTGGTGATCCAACTATGATTAAATGACAGTTTTATGAAATACAGGCACGCAGGCGCACTGCGAAATCTCTTTTTGCGGCTGCTAACGTGGAAGTGACTGGAATTTTTTTAATGCTTGTTGTTGGTTTTTAGGATTCTGAATTATGCCTTCTGACGTCATGTGTCAAGTGGACGCATGTGTGAAGTTGTCACTCAGTATATAAGGTGTGCTCGCATTCCAATAAGATTTAGTTGCGAGTCATCGCTGTGGTTTGTCCTTCTATCTTCTCTTGTCCGCGTCGCAATTTGCGCTGTTTTCAATACGTTCAAGAACTATTACCACCCTAGCCCAGCTGTCAATTCTGCCACCGTTTCCTTTTCTCGCTGCCCTATCCGAGATTCCTGCCGGCACACCGACCCACGGACGGCTTTTTCCAATTTGACAGTGACACAGTGATAAAGGCAGACATTTCGGGCTGTGCGAATTCAAGACACAGCATTTCTAGCTCACGAGACGGCCTCGAAACGGCTTCGCAAAAAACTCACACCATCTCCGCTAAAGCAGACCATGAGGCGATGCGAAGCAGCGTTTCGGCATGTCGAGCCCGCGTTTCAGAGGGGGAGTGGAGAGGAGGAAGTGGGAGAGGGGTAAAGTGGAAGAGGGGGGAAGTGGGTGAGGAGGTGTGTGGAGAGGGTTCGCGCATGCGTAGTAAGGGTGGTCACGCCGCACACCACCACCACCACCACCGGTTTGAACTCCGCCATAAGATGCTTCGCATCTAAAAGGCACCTGCGTCGCGGGCTTTTGCAGTCGGTACTGGTCATCTCCGTGCACAACCATGGTGAGCCTGTTCAGAGGGCGCGATGATTGCAGGCGCACGTGCATGGCGAGCCGAGGTCCCAATCCCTGCACCTGCGCCGACAGCTCGACGAGCACGGGCCCTGCGGCGCCCGTGTCGTCGGTGGCGCGTGCCGGTGCCGCAGCTCCCAGCACGGCGCGGTGGTAGTGGCGCGCTGCCGTCAGCCGCAGCCGCTGCAGGTCGCGTAGGAAGCCCCGGTGCATGGCTGCGAGAGAGAGTGAATTGAAAGTAACTAGAAGGCAATTGATGGAAATTAGGAGTTAATTAGGATAACTTGGAGCGAATTGTAACTAAACTAAAGTAACTGGGAGTGATTAGGAGGGAATTGAAAGTATTTATTGATTAGGAAACAAATAGAGGCGAATTGAATGTAATTAGGCGTAATTCGGGTTAATTGAAAGTAATTATAACGGCAAGGTTGAATGACTAAGCAAAAACTATAAAATATGGCGTTTCGTTTTCGGACGCTGCTCAGATGGACAACGCCGTCTGGACTCGATAGTCATTAAGGGACTTTTTAAACGATGGCATGGCCGAGCACTTCTAGTTAATTTCTGAGCTTTTAAATCTATGATAAGATTATTGCGCATGCCATATGCGGGCACTACGGAATAATTTAGGCCACCTCTTTAACGTGCATCTAAACCTAAGCACGTGCGTGTTCTTTAGTTTCGCCCCCATCGAAGCGCGATCACCGTGGCCAGGTATCGAACCTGCGTCCTCTAGCTTAGCTGTGCGACACGTAACCTGCTAAGCTACCCCGGGGTCGCACTTCGAGATATCAAGCGAACCGGCCCGGCTTCAGCCGCCTTAGAATGTTGCTTTGCCACTATAAAAGTCTGCGTGCAGGAAAGCCCGCTTCTGGATGTTTTGTATTTTCAGGCTGTGATCGTCACATGCGTATGTATGAATGCGTAAGGCAAACTAAGTGGGAGTGCAGGCAGCACTCTAGAATAGTACAAGATTTATCCGTATAATTTACGCTAAAATGGTGCTAAACTGGCAAGCAAAACCTGGTTTGCTTTTGCTGACTTGCCTTGGATGGATGAGGTTGCGTGCATCAGTCAAGCTGCTTTTAGCCACAGAGTCGTCCGTCAGACATTATTATTATTATTATTATTATTATTATTATTATTATTATATTATTATTATTATTATTATTATTATTATTATTATTATTATTATTATTATTATTGATAGATGAGACAGAGAACATGAATAATACGGGACATGGCTGGCCCTACGTGTTGCCTCTGATTCGTATTTTCACCGTAATTTATGGCTGGTCGCTCACAGCCACAAATGGTAGCTTTGACTGAAAAGCGAGTGTTTTGGGTCAGTCACTCGTCATGTAGTCAGCCGCGCGACTACATTCTCAAAGCGTGTAAACCAATCAGGCGCGCGATAACAGGACGTGCACGGGCTTGTTTTGCGAGACCATGGCGGTGCGAGCAGACGTCAACGGTGCCAATGGCGAGATATTTCCGTTAGGCGACGGGCTGTTTGCACTTTCAGACCTGAACATCGCTCGCCACTCGTGCTCTGTTGCACGGTCTCTGTCGGTCACCAGGGGGAAATGAAGCCTAACTCCCGCGTTCTACGTAGAGACGTCTCGAAATCTTCATCCCAGATCCATCCCCATATTTGACAACCTTAACCAGTAGGCCCTCCCGACACCACCTAGAAAACGCCCTAACCCCGTGTTTTGCTCACGCTGACCTGTTTTCGTAACCATTAGTGAATGGAACTACCTTACCAAAACGAGACTACAAAATAGCGCTCTTCGGCGTTTATTGTTATTGTTCTGTCATGGCTACTCCTTTTGTAGTTGTATTGACCACCCTACTTGGACCACGAGTCCGCAGTATCGAATAAAAAAAAATAAAAATTAAAAAAGCACCTACCGACCGAGTGCTCCCTCTCGCGCATTGTCTGGTCCACGAACAGCTTGGTCTTCTTGGGCAGGCTCCACCGGGGACCGCCACTGCGCCAGGCGCCTCTCGGGACGAAGAGGAGGTGACAGCAGCAGCTGGGCGTTGCGGCGCAGAATCAGCACCGTCAGGCTGCCTCCTGCGGCGGTCAGGGACTCGCTGACGCCTACGAGTCATCTTGCGGGAAGGTCACGCACATACATAGGAGAGCACGTGCACGGTCTATTACCCTACGTTGCAGCCAACTCATTGTTCATTAGTAATCTCAGGAAATTCAAAGAAATACCAAGCACACAATGCACAAGGCAAAGAAGCAAGCCATCCATAGATAATTTTTAAAAAAAAGCTCACAGGGTCCCTTATGCAATCGCCTAAGACGACTCGAAGGCGAAAGCCATCTTCTTCTTCTTTGCTAAGGCACGTTGCCGGGCTAGTTGGTTAGGATTCATAATTCGTACGACGTAGCGCACCACGACAAGGACAGAGAAGAGGGACGCACAGACACAGCGCTAACTTGCAACTAATGGTTTTATTTGCGATCACACATGCCTTATATACAATAACAGTGAATCGATAAAACCGAGAGAAAAACATGTAGCTTTGACATGTAGCTTCTCAGTCCACGTAGCGACACTCCCCCGGCCCCCTCCGAAAGATTTCTGCACCTAACATTGTTTTCCACTGCCTCTGGGATCGAAGGCATTGTAAGCTTTCTGCAGCTCACGTGGTTTTGCACTGTCTCCGTGATCGGACCACCTTTGACCAAGCGATGATGTCGTTGGATGACGTCATCATGCGACGTCGCGATGATGACAGAAAGTTTGGCTATATGTGACGTATACGGTGAGGTCATCGCGTGATCATTTTTTGCATCACTCGTGTTGACGCCGACGACGGTCAGTTCTCGCGTTTTACGAGGCATCTGAGGCTTTCGCCTTAATAAATGCCTCTGCGAGGACATTCTGCCTTCACCAATCAAGTCTGTAGGATCTACAATGCGCCGCGCTCCTTTTTTTTTAAAAGGTGAAAGCCTTAAATGCCTAATCTAACGTAAAATTGGCCGTCGTCGGCGGTGTTGTCAAAATGAGTGATCCAAAAAATCACCATCACATGCCATCGTCGCTTGGTCAAAGGTGGTCTGATCACGGAGGCAGCGCAAAACGACGTGAGGTGCAGAAAGCTTTCAGAGGAGGGCGCGGAAGGATCGACTGAGAAGATAAAGAAGATGGCCTTCGAGTCGTCTTAGGCAAATTCATAAGGGACCCTTTGAGGTCTTCTTTTTTGTGTGTTCCAATTATTGACCTATAAAAATAATGTCAACGAAAACTTTAAAAGCGGCTTGGTACAGACGGAAGGTCTGCTGACCGGTGCCAACCATGACCAGGGCGTTGTCCTCCCTGCCGAGGCGGCCAAAGTGGATGGCCGACACGGCGTCCCTCGTGTTCAGCACGTGCGTTGGTGCCCCGTCGGCGGCGCCGTGCAGCACCACACGGCGGTCGGAGAGCGCCACGGCTGCCGCCTGGCACACGCCCGGACGACAGACCGCGGCCACCGCCAACGGCTGGGCTCCCAGCGACACGCTCCACGCGCACTGGCCCTGCGCATGCGCTGTCGCATTACCGCTACAGGAAGGGAGCGTGGTACCTAACGCTTTATTGAAATTGAACAAAGGAAGTGTTGCTGTTGTAACAACGGAGTAGCCAGCAGTTGCCAATATTACTCATCATATGGTATGTGGTATGATGGAGAAGTTTAGTACTGCGTATTTAGTGTCCGTGACGGCTTTGCGTACGTAAGAACGCCGCGTTTCGCATAGAGCGCGTGCGCAGAACTTCCAGTCATGTTTGATGAATTGGTTGAGCAATACCAACAGCGATCAAGGAACAACAAAAAGGGACAAGCGCGTGCTGTCTCATCGAATGGAATGATGATGATGATGATGATGATGATGATGATGCAAACTTTATTTGGCTCCAGAGAAGATGCAGGGGAGACCCCGCGCCACCCGGCTAGTCCCTCGTAGGGACCGCAATAGAATGGCCTTGTTCATTCTCAGGTCCCGGCCTGACTCATCAAATCAAGTATCCCTGTTCATTTATCAAATCGAAGCATACCAACTCGCCCAAATGTCTACGCTTCTACAGTATATTTCCAGCCACGTGGCTCATACTCGAATACCACGGCCAGTGGTATGCGGGTATGCGCCAAACGTGACTGAAGTTCCGCGCACGCGCACTATATGCGAAGTGCGGTGTTCTTAGCAAGGTCGTTATGGACTCTACGTACACTGTAGTATATGACTCGCTGCACAAGAGGAGAGAGCTTGGGCAGGCAAGCCGCTTGGGAGCTTAGAGTTTTAGTGCCGGGGACCGCCATAGCCGTTGGGTCCCCAAGCTCTCGCGTATTTCGTCACCTCTCCGCTTTCTCCTGTTCACTGAACGCAAGAGCCTGGCGACGCAATCCGCTTGGGGATCCCACCACTAAGCGTCTCTGTTGTCAATATCACACTGCGTATGAGTTTGTTTAGCCAGCTGCGCTTCGCCGTGCTGCACTGACTTTTACCTCTGTTCATTGTAATATCTCATATTGGTGAACTATGTTCTCACAATTTTTTTGTTTTTCTATATTCTTTGCATTTATCTGGTGGGGTTTGTTGCGCCCCACTGCTTGGTCTTCGAGCCGCAGTATGTTCTAAGTAAAATATAAAATGTAACCAATGTTAGCTAGAGAATTAGCCTCTCATAGACGACTTTGGCCTGTGCTTGTAGAATGAGAGTTTCGTCGGTACAGCTATCGTACGCAGGTCGTTGCAAATATGTGAGGCCCTGGAAAACATTGCCTTCAAAAAAGTTTGTGCAGCGTTAGCATGGGCATCGTAAAGATAGCAAGATTTACTTTTTAGTGCGCCCTCTATCCACTAAAACCGAGAAATGATGGTCACTGACTACGCGTCCTACAAACAAATCGGCTGCAGGACACCTTTATCGTCGTCTGTTGTAACCCGTGCGGTACGCATATGCTTCAGTAAATAAGTGACACAATGGAAGCTCCAAATTATACGCCGGTGACGATCTTGAAACAATTAACTTTTCTAATGAGCGAGCTTGAAAAACGTATTCTGAACCCTAAGCCGAAAGGCAAGAGGTTTAGCAGGGGCACCGCGTCCGTTTCCCGCATCGGTGAAATTTCACTGATGCGGTTGAAAAGTTCGATGGTTCGACGGTAGTTCGTTTGGTCGGGAGGAGACATAATGAAGAAGGCAAAACGTCTTCAAGTTTTGAAAACCATTTCATGTTTAGTCGGCGTTTTTCTGTGTTTTCTGCCCTTCAATATGAGCGCAATACTCAGATCGGTTCAAGTTGGGCTTCCCCTCATAGAGACTGTTACTGCAGCGAAGCATGATTTAAAGGCCAACTCCGGCGATTTTTCGAGGTCGATGGATCTCAGTGAAATTCGCTGGGTACGTTCCTTTGCACGTTTCCGTCATTTATGCCAAATTACAGGCTTGAGACATGCGCAGATTGTTTGCAAATGAATTTTAAAGATTGTCTGCAAACGCCCTCCTGGCTTCCCACAGTTATTGGCAACATTGCGTCTGTGACGTCAGTGTTGGCAAGGCGGCGGAAGTGACGCAGCCGAGGGCACCGCTAACTTCGATGCTTAGGCCGCTACAGCGAGCGTCTGCTGTGCACAAGGCGACAGACAGCGTTGGTGTGGCCGGCGCTTCGCTGGTCGTCCCGGCTGTCACAGTTTTCATACTCCGCGCCGGCGTGACCGGCATGCCTTGCACGACTTCCGGTTCGTTCGTAACAACGTCTACGTCATACGTAGACAGTACACTCGGTTGGGTTTCGGTTTCTGTGTTGCGCTTTTTTGCTTATTTAAAATTATTCTCCAATTTGCCGAGTATTTCTACTATCGGGCCCGTAACAGGAGCGTCTCAGGAACATAAAAGCACCATTACTTTGACATGGCCAAAAAATCGCCGGAGTTGGCCTTTAAAGGCACCCCGATAAGAGGAAGTTTTGGGTTTTACGACGCAATGGGGTTTAAGACGTAATGGAGTTTAAGACGCAGTTGTCGGGTCCGAGATAGAAAAAAAAAAAAAGGACGCTAGTGATCTGAAGTAGAAAAATAAGGTAAAACTATAATCTAGGTAAAATGTGCACTAGAACATTAATTACCAATAAAGAGATGTATGGCTTTCACTGGCTCACGTTGGCTATCCGCTGTTATGATAATGTAATAAAACCATTCGTGCATTGAGCTAGTGTTGTGCGAGTAACATGGTAGCCAACAGTGATCGTGTGATGCTAGTGAATACTGCAGCCTTCACACAAACTCTGAGACTTCTTGCCATAGTGCCCTAATGATGGCCGCGACAGGAACGCTTGAAGCAGTAAGCGCATGCAGTTAAACTGAGAGAGAGAGAGAGAGAGAAATAAAGAAAGAAACAAACAAATGAAAGGCATGGAGGTTAACCGGAAGACCAGCTTCTGGCCGGCTACCCTGCTCTAGGGGGAATGGACTGATGGGAAGCAGAACGGAGACGAATGCGTGTGCTGTCCGTCGTCCTGGCTAAGAGTGATTTCGCATCGGAATGGACGACAACGTCTTACGTGACAGCTTTGGTCGCGAGGAAACCCTTCAACACACCCTGTAGGTCCTAGTTTTACTTTACAAAGACTATCGCTCAAAATAATACCAGCTCGCTTTGACCAAATGCCTGTATCCAGGCCGTAGCCAGAAATTTTTTCTCTTGGGGGGGGGGGGGGGGGGGGGGGCACTTGCAAAAAGCCTTGACTATTTGAGAAAACTGCTATTTTCATGATTTATTTTCGATAAAACACCATGTGTCATCAACCCCCCCCCCCCCCCCCCCCCCCCCCCCCCGGCTACGGGCCGGCCTGTATCGGACTAAAAAATCTTCGAATGTCGACCTTATAAGTCACCGCAGCTGAGGGCGATTATGGAACTGTTGGTGTGTTTAAGAATAACAGACCTACGCAAGTGGCCGTATCCTGTGTTGTTGTTGCATAGCGACAGACACCTGCAATAGTGATGTAATTGCGACGACATGCCTGTGTTCATTCTTTCTTTCTAGTTACCCTCTTATATTTCAATCTCCCGTGCGCTGTGCGCCTGTGTAGCATATCAATGAAACAAGTGTTAATTTTAAGGGCTCGTTTTCTTTGTTATACACAATATTAATGAGCACTAACAGACAATAATGCCAATGAAAGTATAGGGAATGTTTTTAGTAGTAAATGTAAGGTAAATGTGAAGAAGGAAAAGTGGACGAAAAGATAGCTTGCCACGGGCAGGGACCGAACCTGCGACCTTCGAATAACGCGTCCGATGCTCTACCAACTGAGCTACCGCGGCGGCCATCCCCCCGTCCACATTATTGTCTGTGTAGCATATCAGTTAGATGCGTCCTTCCGTTTAATTTTCCTGCCTTTCACATCTCTCGCTTTCTGTACATTGGCCTCATAGTAACTGAACAATCACAGCGCCTCAATCCCTTCCAGTGCTTGTCGTAGGAGTCTTTACATTGACGCGAGTACCATAGAGGCAAGGCGGGGTGTGGATACCTTGAGCGAGTAGGCGCGCAGGCGTCGGTCGGCGCACGCGGCCACCAGTTGTCCGGGCTCCAGGTGGCACAGCCCGACGGCGGGTGCCCCTGGCTCGGCCAGCACGCGCGATGCCTTGTGTCCCCGCTTGACGAGGTGCAGCCGGTCGTCCCGGGTGGCCAGGGCCACGTGGAAGTCCACGTCGAAGGCGCCCTGCGCGTCCAGGCAGCACACGGCGCCCGGAACCTGCGCGGGGAAGGCACAGCCAAACCGTTTCATTCATAATATACCGATGAAAAAGAAAAAAAAAAGAAAAGAAAAAGCCGCGCGGTCCCTTATGCGCTTGCCTAAGACGACTCGAAGGCGAAAGCCATCTTCTTCTTTTTCTTCTCAGACGACTGTATTGAGCAGTTTTGGCCTTCGTTCACCATTAAAAAAGAAAACGACGTAAAAAATGTTCCACGTCAGCACTCCTTGAATGTAGAACATGACAGTACAGCGCCTGCGCGCCTTTATGAGTGCGAACACCGCTTCTAAAGACAGCATACAACGAATTTTCGTGTTGCGATTTAGTTCTGCTAAATAATATATGCTTTCCCGCTGAAGTTGTATGAATTTGCATGGCATCAGTGATTTCTCAGTAATCATTCTGCAAATCCATCCTTCTTGAATGTAAATTTGAAAATATTCTCCGTAGTTAATCGATTCGCCGTAGACATCACCCCCCCCCCCCCCCGCCCTTCCGTAGCTGCAGAAATAATCACGTTACAAATGTAGAAACATTGAAATATTGATGTTGTAAATATAGAAATATTGATATACCTTTATCAATATAGTCAACCCGCATATAACGAACTCGCAAAAAAAAGAAAGGAATTAGTTCGATATATCGCATAATTTGATATAATACTTTCAAAGAATTTGCCGTATTTTCAGTGCGAATTTCAGTGCGCACGTTAGCTTCACGGTACTGTGTCACGATAACGTACAGAAGGGCGCTTCACGCCAGTGCGAAGGGACTTTTTTAGTATTTATTTTTCCGCGGTTTGGTAGTTGAGGGAGTGCGGGCCATAAGCGGAAAAATACGGTCTCGGGAACGTAAACAGCGCCTCAACATCTTCACACGCAGCTGCCGGGCGCCGGAAGTCTCTAGTCCGCCTTGGTTCTGATCTCGGCCTAGTGTAGTACTCAGCGTGCTTCTTGGCATGCTGTACGCAGATGCGACGTCCGACTTCTTTTCTCCAATTTGACTGCGTTGATTATCGCCAGCTTTGCGGAGAGCAACAGCTTCTTCCGTTTCACGACAGCCATCACGTTAACAAAGGGAGCGGAGAGCCACGGGGAAGCGATCGGCAACCACGCACGAGATATCGTGGCAGAAAAGCACTTGATGGCAAGCGGTAGCTTCTACTCATTACGCACAGCACCCTCACACCGCTCGCTCTCCGAAATCCATGCGGGAAAGTCCCATTCCATCAGGAATGCTTACAATTTCTGAGGGAAAGCCAATTTCTTGGGGCGTTCCACGCGGCCCGAGGTTCGATTATAGAGTGTTCAAGCTATTTTTGTTCAATGTAAGCGTAGATTGACGTTAAAGCAGTGCCGGGTTGAAAATAAATTGATATAAGGGATAATTCGATTTAACCGATTTCGATATAGTCGGGTGTGACCGTATAAAAATGCGGCAATTTTGGCTCTCAGCTCCTGTCGTCCTGAACATTAAGGCGCTGCTGTTAATTCATTGAACAGCAATATGTGATTGATTGATTGATTGATTGATTGATTGATTGATTGATTGATTGATTGATTGATTGATTGATTGATTGATTGATTGATTGATTGATTGATTGATTGATTGATTGTGACGCTTGCCTGCACGGCTGCGAGCAGCGTGAATGCGTCCGGTTCGAGCACAAACAGGCGTCCGTCCTCGGTGGCGAGCAGCAGGCAGCTCGCAGCGTCTTCGTCCGCCAGGCTTTTCTTCAGCACGCCCAGGGCGGTCACCTGCGATGGCCACCTCGTAGTCATTAACCGTAGCTGGGCACTGTTGTACGGATGCGTTTTAGTGTACCGCCATCGTGGGCCGTTAATCTTGCATCTGTAATAATTGAATCGACGGTACTACAGTACGCTCACACGCATTAAAACGCTGATGCATTCAAAGATTTATGACCCTATTGTCTGACGTCACGTCCTTAGTGGCGCACCTTTGGATTGAACGCTACATTGTGATTGGGCATTGATAATGTGTTTTTTTTTTTTTTGAGTTTTCTGGTCGGACATTGCTGTATTCTGTATTTGTAATAACGTCGTGCTGCCTTCGTACCACTTTCCCTTTCCCAAGTACAGGGTTGTCAACCGGATATTTCCTCGGCTGAACTTTGTCTTGCAGAGAAACGTGCGTCACCTGTGTCTGTCGCTTGAGCGGGAATTCCCAGTTGGCCTCGACGAACGCCTTCGCCTCTTCAGGCTCCAACAGCAGAAACCTGCAGGTGTGTTGGTGTATACCGCGTGAAACTCAGGCGTTCGAGTGAAGAGTGCACGCTTACCTCTGAGATCGTGCCGTCAATCTGCCCATCCCGCCCTGAGACCTGCACATTAAATTAGATGACGTTCAGAAAGCGCTCAGACAGTTGGCTAATGACGACAGAGAGTGTGGCCCGGCCGATAGTAGCGCGAAGCTATACAGAGGCAATGCCTACGCATTTATTTCTCAGAAAGCTCCCCAGTTATTCTTTCGTGTCCAGGATATCCACCCCTGACCAACGCTTTCCCGGGGTGGTCGCTGTACCTTCTGGGTGAACCAGGAGCCTAGCATGTTGCCAGGAGCCTAGCCGGACTGAAGTCCGAGATTTCTTTCACCACTGTGGCCGTGTCTTCGTGGTTTTCACAAATCTCTTAGGTGTGACACTCGATGGGGCGCTCATTTACATCGACCCAGAAATTTATATGCTGTGAACTCCTATAGAAACATTTCGTTCTTACGTGAGCATTGCAAAAGATGTCACTGACAGTAATCATTGCTTCCAGGCCCGCAGCCAAAAGGGAAGGACGAGGAGAAAAGGAGGGGGAGGGGGGTATAAAAGTATTATACTGCTAGGAAGATTCATCTCAAAAATAAAAATATGAGACTATTAATAAATTAATATTTAAAAAGTCACATAATTCACCCCCCCCCCCCCCCCCCCGTCGGGGCCCTTGCTCAGACAAGAGCCTACCGAGGAGACTCAACATTTAACTCAATTTATACCTTGCGTTAGGAGCACGACAGTCTCAGTTGCATATGTGCCATTAAACCCAACAAACGAACATAGTTTACATACTACGATTTTTACCGAAAATAATTACTGAAAAGTAGGTACTTTCCTCAAATAGTCAAGGCCTTCAACGAGTGTCCCCCCCCCTCCCCCGAAAAAAATTCCTGGCTACGGGCCTGCACGCGCTTCTATTATTATATTGACTTCGCGTACAGTTATCACGCCAGCATCTCCGTAAATACAGCCAATAAAAAGTGTCAGGTCAGCGCACCGCCGTCTTTTGAAAGCACGTTATTAGAATGCCCCAGCAAACACCTAACTCTGCCTGCTCGGCTGACTCTTGCGTAACGTGTGGGAACGAGGGAAACTTTGGGTAGGCTTGAAACGAGGGAAACTTTGGGTAGCTTCCCTCGTTCCCACATGGTAAACTCCATGTGGGAACGAGGGAAACTTTGGGTAGGCTTGACGTAGTAAGTGATCTCATGGCTACTCGTTCGTCACAGTAACCGCGCAAAGAGGTAGATAAGGAACGTGACGTCACCGATTGCAGTCATACTCACCGCAGAGTCTCGAGGGCCTCCCTCAGGGCGTCCGGATCCTGCGTGACAGCGAAGAAGTCGACCGAGCAATAATGCGTGGCTTATACATGCGAAGATCCCGTCAGTGCTTAAAGTCAGGGGAGTCTCGAGGGTTCTCAGACCTCCCACCAGTTTTGGCAAGGGATCTAGACCCTCCTCGCTAACGGAGCAAAATAAAAAGTCGGTGGCAGTGCACGATCTTTTGAAGAAAAATGGAAACCCGTGCCTTCATGTCACGACTCAGGCCAGCCCTGACCACTCAGCTCCGAGCCTTCACAATAGTGGGAAGCACAGTGCAAGGACTCTATCATATACTCGCCAACCTTTGCGAGTAAAGAAAGCTTCCAGGCTCACTCAAAACAAGGCGGCCAAGCCGCTTAGAAACTGAGCAAAAAAAAGAAACCTTTAAATATTATTTTACGCTGTGTTAAACAACCTGACAGCCGCTTTTCCTCTCTCCCTCTTTATTTCCCTCACCACGTTTGCTCGAATCGCCGGAGCCCTTCGATGGAGCCTGAGTTTAAGCACTGGCTCCCGACCTCACAAGGTTGAATCAGTGACGTCACTCGAACAACGCAGTCAACGTTCGCGTGCAGTGCGTCTGCAGTGATTTCGGGGAATAATGCGATTATTACGCTTGTCCATTGGTATAAGCAATTAAATTTTCAAACGATACTGCTCCGCTAGAAGGGTAACTACTTGGGCTTATTGGTTTGCCATTACTCGTACACTGTTGCGCGTTAAAGACGTAGGCAGGAGCACAGAGACACACACGGAGCTCCGCTAATTCGTTCACGGTTGATCAAATTGTCTACGACGCAAACCAAGGTGGAAGAAATGTTTAAAGACTGTCTTTACTGTTCTTGTTCAATACACGTAATAACAACCACAATAAAGATCGTCATTGTGGCGTCACTCTATCAGATGATTACCAGTGGTTCTCAGGCACTACGCTTGACCGCCCCCAACGAGACACTAGTTATCACGCTGCATTCTAACTTTTAATTTTATTGTTTTGATATGTTTGCATTGTTAGTTCTACCGCTAGGAATAATAATAATAATAATAATAATAATAATAATAATAATAATAATAATAATAATAATAATAATAATAATAATAATAATAATAATAATAATAATAATAACAATAATAAATAATAATAATAATAATAATACCTTCAGTGGTGACTTATAGCGGTAAATGCGAGAGAAATGCAGTCATAATTGCCCTTTAATTACATTGGCCGTCAACATATAGTCAGCAGTGCTGGCACCATGCGAGTATATATGGCAGGCCAGCTAGGCATACCACCACAGTTGGCTTCAAACAAACCCATACACGTTCTTATACTGTACCCCTTCTGATGCGAACGCATTATATTGTATTATATGAACAACCGCGCGCTGCGGTTTGTGGAAGCATTCAGCAGCGACTGCGCAGTCCCACACTCTTAAGAAAAAAAGGAAAGAGAGAATCCTTTGACTATCTTTTGGGACTCCTGACTTGCCACGCATATGACTGTCTTTAAAGAGACACGTGAAATCTCTTCGGAGATTATTATACTCTCGTCGGAGAGTCGTAGGACCCGAAAGAGAGTTAAAGAGTATTTTTAAAAAGTAAATACAAAAGATAGTCAAAGGATTCTCTCTCTCTTTTCTTTCTTAGAGTAACAAATAAGACTTACAGGGTCCCTTATGCAAACGCCTAAGACGACTCGAATGTGAAAGCCATCCGGTGTAGGTATTTTACCGTGCACTTTACGTCGACTTCCAACATTGGTTAATTAACGTGGACTAATTAATGTTCACTAATTATATGTTTAATTATTTATCTCTGACTAACTCTCGTTAATGGATTCACTACTCACTTAATATATACGCACAGTCATGCCTTAACTTGCTTTTATGTGACTTTCGCTCCCCTAGAGGTTACGCGATCTTTTTTTCGCTCGAGGCGCGTTCGCGTGAGATACATAGATTAAGATAGATAAGGTACACGAGATGTGAAAAATTTGTGAACACAGGGAGTCGACGTTTCGACAAGCGGGCTTGTCTCCTTCAAGTCTTGAAGGACAAGTCCGCTTGTCGAAACGTCGACTCCAGCGACACCCCGTGGTCACAAATTTTTCACATCTCCAAGCTTCCTTCTTCCCCTGAACTTCCGCCTTTATGAGATACACGAGATCTTCGGCCACGATGAGTCCTGCCTGATGTACCTGATGCTTGGACCATGCCTCCTTCTCTTCCTCGTCCGCAGCCGTGTGAGGCAGGCTGAACTTGTAGAAGGGCCTCAGGTTGCGGTACACGTACAGGCAGGAGCCCGCTGCCACCGCCACGGACGGAGGCTGGCCCGGCGGTGCCGACTCTGCACGAGCAGTGCTGCTCTGCTACGTGCTATGGTCATGTTATAGTAGAGATCGCAAGTGGAGGAGAGAGACGACGACCACGCAGAAACAAATCCGCGACAAACCTTTATTCAAGTACACTTTCTTGTAGAATTGACCAAATGGCAAAGTGGGCGAGACGGCGGCGTACCCAAGTACACAAAGCCCCTGTGTTTTTCGGCGCTAGCTTCTAGCGACTTTATGTTCCTTGTTCGGCGACTTCCAGTCCGGCTCTTGTCATCCGAAAGTTGAAATTTCTAGCTGTGTCGGAACACCCAAAACTCAAATATAAAAAAGATCCCTAAGGGTTCAGGCTAAGAGTTGTATCGGATACATATATCATGATATCGGACCATAAGTTTACTTAGGATACGGACCAATTAACTGCCAGTATAACTGAGGAAAATTTATTGCATGAGTTCATTCAAACAGCCTACAGTTTTCTTGTGAGCACCTGGGATCGTTGCGGCACCTAGTGGAGGATATCTGAACCACGCGCATCTTTCTACCTGGCCTCCACAATCAACTCCGGCATCGTGACGGCGCGCTGCCGGAAATGATTGCGGAGGCCACGCCAGGGGAAGCGCAGCTGTAAAGACCCAATTAACAGTCAGGAGTACAGTGCTGAAGCTATGCAATTGGACGGCCAATAGTTAACGTAAAGTATACCCAAGTCAACCACTACTTCATCAAACGCTATGGTCATTAAATACACCTAATTACAACATTAAAATCGCCTTAATTTTTTCGAGACGTCGCTGTCCCTTCGCGCTTTTCCTATAACCGCAAATTCAGTGAACGCTCGTGCATGACTCTCTGCGGAGTGACTTACTGGTTGTCCATAGCAACCAGAGACAGGACAAAACGTTTGTGTTTGTTCAAAATGGCGAATACCCACCCGTTCGGAAGGCAGCCAGCCCGCATGGCAACGCGGCCAGCGCCTGTTCGCCTTGCTGCTGCTGGCGTCCCCCGCGGAAGAGACGCAGGCGACCTCCGTTGCGCAAGTCGGCCACCAGGAGTCGCTGGTCGCCGTCGGCCAGCACGTCGGCCGTGCACAGACCGCCGGGAAGGGCGTACAGCGACGCGTACGGGTCGTGGTGGGCGCGTAGCCACGCGCCGCCGCCGCTTCCGCTGCCGCTGCGCACAAACGGTGAATTATCGACGGGGACAGAACACTATATACAATACAACAGTACCAAGAGTTGGCCTACAGCCAGCCAGCACTAGTTGAAAGTTAAGCAACAGTAGGTAGTACTAGTAACCAACAGTTTTCTGACAATTAGACAACATTAGTCAGTGCTGGTAGTATGAGGGTAAATGCGGTAGGTCATTCTGCTGCCCTTGTGGGGCAGCAGAATGGTTAGGTTGGGCTGGTCAACTGGTTAGTCGTACACCTTTTCTTTTTTTTTTTTTTTGTCTTTGCTAGTGATAACGCAGAAGAAAGAGTCTGGCGCTGGACCTGTCGGTACATAGTTTGGAAAATCGACGAACACAGCCTTGAAGGACGCGTGAAATTTTCTCATGTGTACGCGTCCTTCAAGGCTGGGCGTCGATTTTCCATACTAACGATAACGCATTAAAATGCACTAAAGCAAACCGATGACCGACAATTGACAACTATTTTATAGAAGGCGTAGCATGAAATCGTTAATCTTGGTGAAGAAGCCATCTTATCGCCTTGCCGGCGATAAGGTAGTCCTGCCTCGTTCGCGTTTGCGCATTTCCCCTTAGATGTGTTGTCGCTGTCGTGCTATTGCTTACTAAATTATGCGATTTTGGGAACGTAGGCTGCTCTTATCCACAGGTATACTCATCAGTGAGAAAAAGACGTTTAAGAAAAATTATCTTCGCAGATGAATGCCAATGTGAGTAGAGCGTATTTCTTCGGTTGCTACCGCTGAACAAGAGGGTCAGCGAGGTTTACAGTCGTCCAGTGCTCAGAAAAAAACCCTTATTCGCGCTAGAAGGCCAAGGTTTTAAAAAGCCTCGTTTAGCTTGCGCTTACACACACGTGAAAGCTGAAACAGTGCATGCTACCCTGCTGATGGTGTTGTTTCGCTGTTGTCAGGAACCGCGTATTTGCTGTCCCACGTGGTTTTATCATTAGTTGCTTGTCTGCATCGTGATTTTGGAACGTTAAACCCCAGATATTATTATTAGTTGCTTGTCTGTAGAAGCGCTTAGAGTTAACATGATAATTCCACAAGTGCGATCACGCAACGGATGCAACATGAGTTGTGTGCAAGATCATTGCAAAAGTGGGCTTCCTCTAAATCAAAGTGTTGTTGTGGAAAAGCCAGCTTTCAAAAGCGCTATAAATGCAGTCAAGCTTGCGTAAGCGAACACGCATTCAACTTGTTTGTTTAAATGTGATGTGCATCTTGGGCAATTATCTAAGTATGTCATGCCCAAGGGCAGTATTTCGAATAAAGAAAACTGTCATCACTTACCGAAGACAGTTTCCTCGATTCCTTGACATGAAGCAACAACTGTATTTTCCATGTAGCTTTTCATTTTTACCCACCTCCGACTGCTTCGTTTGTTTGCACATTATTTATTCATTGTAAGGTTCAAGCGTGATGATTTGCTTGTCCGTTCGCTCAGATTTTTTAACATGTTACGTCTTTATAATCTCGCGCAACCTCGCATTTTCAACTATAAAGCAGAAGTGTAGAGCTCTGTGGTGTCATCGTCTTTGCTGGGCTGAATCTGGTACAGCGTGGCCTGATCTGCCAAGCATTGCCTTGTCTCTAAGCAACACCGTCAATCACTGCTGTTGCGTACGGAGTATACACGTTGACGTATTCCGTACATAGTAGTGTTTGAGATGGCGATGCATCTCAAACGGCCAAAGTGACGTTGAAATACAAAAAAAAAAGGCAGGAGTCAGGGGAAGATGGAATCTGCGATGAAACATTCGCAAACAGGGTTTGTGTGCTGGAGCCGACGTGTCGACAAGCGGAGTTGTCTTCTTCAGGGCTGCAACTTCAGTCGCAGCCTTGAAGAAGACAACTCCGCTTTTCGAAACGTTGGCGCCAGCGACATTCCAAGGATGTTTCATCTGTTCAAAGTGACGCAGGAGGGGCGTCACTTTGGTCAAGTCACGAGGCAGACGACATACGTCTTGCTGTCAACTGTGATCTTTATTTCGCATTTTAACTCCTTCATTTAAAGAAAAAAATGCGATCGTAAGGAACAAAAAAGCTGTGCAATAGCTGCTTGACATAGTTCCCGTCCCGCTCCTTGACATTCAGTTGGAGCGAATACAATATAAAAGAGTGCATTGCGGAGGTACAAGCCGTGCTCACATCATATCCACATCGATTAACTGAAACCTCATATTCCCTAGTTTTGCGATGCAGTCATGTTGGCATGACATCTTCGACTAATATCGCATCGCGTATGAGTGGGGACACGAGCAAGACGCATGAACATAATAACACATGAACACAGGATCACACGAAGTAGCGCATTGGGTTAGCGTCCATGTACCTTGCTTGTGTCATCACCTACGCGCGACGCAGTATTATTCCAAGATGTTGTATTCACAACTGATCGACTGAAGCGAACAGAATATAAATTATTCAAACACTGGTTTTGATGAAAGGAATCCGAAATACTTGTATGTAATGCTTGTATTATTTTTTACCGTCATTCTTAAACTATATTCAATTTATTAATTTCCATCTGTTTATCTGCTAAACTTAATTAGATCAGTGTTTGTTGAAGAAAACTAATTTCACCTATTCTGGCATTGTGTTTTTCACTATTATTTTCTATAATACTGTGTTTCACTTTTATTCTGCGTGATCGCACGTTTTTTATTTGTTTTGTTTGTTGACTGTTTTTCATTGTTGTTGCCCGCACGCCAATCATTACGTGGGGATGTGGACTAGTCAAGCCGCCTATTGGCAGACTTTCTTTTCTTTCCTTGTCCTGCATCTGTGAAATTATACATGGTGGAAATAAAGGTCTAATTTCATTTCATGTTTCCTCTGAAAAGACTGTTTTTCTTTTGGATTGCAGAAGAGTCCTCGGTGATGCGCATAGAGCCACATGCATGACAGCTCACAAACCAGGCGGTCTCTCCTTCATCGTCTGGTCTCATGCGACGTTCCCACCGATTCACAAATTACTCACCTGGTCACCGACGCACTGCTAGTCATGTCCATGCCTTCTCGACGCCGCTTCCTCGCCACGAATGCAGTGAGTACCGGAGGGCCACACGCAAACACGCGTCGCCTTGGCAACAGCCGTCGTGCTTGGACCCCGCGGCAGATGGCGGCACTAGCGCTGATGTTCCACGATGGCCTCTTCGCAGCGCGCTCAATGCTTTCCCGAAAAAAGGCCCGAAGCGTGTAGCATCTTTTTGATAATGTTGTAGTCGACCTGCGTTTGTGAGCCTCGTAAAACAAAACTCCGTGTAACCAGCCGCGTCTTTTGTTTACTATCATCACGTGTGTCGGTTACGTGACTCGGATTTACGTCAGTCTACCCGTAGTAGCGAGCACGACGAGCCACAATGTAGCGCTAGATAGTTAACTTAGTTCAAACCTTGTACACTTGCACGTAAAAAAGTGCAAGGTACAAGCGGCTGTACCTTGTACATGACAAAGTACAATCGCCTCAAAAGTACATTCGGTAGCTTGCACTTCCGCATAGTATTTCATTTGGTTGAAGTTTTCATGTAAATTTAAACGAATTAAGTTTAGAGGCCCTTGTGTCCTCACAGACGACAAAAAAAGATGCAGTGATGATGCCATGCGAACATTAGAACATATAGGCCACACGACGCGTGTTGCACTTCAATTTCTAGGATGACGAGCGGAAAAAATATCGATGAATAACTAGTGTGAGCGAGTGGATGGGTGAGTGAGTGAGTGAGTGAGTGAGTGAGTGAGTGAGTGAGTGAGTGAGTGAGTGAGTGAGTGAGTGAGTGAGTGAGTGAGTGAGTGAGTGAGTGAGTGAGTGAGTGAGTGAGTGAGTGAGTGAGTGAGTGAGTGAGTGAGTGAGTGAGTGAGTGAGTGAGTGAGTGAGTGAGTGAGTGAGTGAGTGAGTGAGTGAGTGAGTGAGTGAGTGAGTGAGTGAGTGAGTGAGTGAGTGAGTGAGTGAGACAATAAGCACGTACTTGAAAGGATGGCGATTATGTCCATTCGCGCTTTGCTCACGTCAGGCTCTGCATACATCAAACTAGCAAAGCTCAACATGGACGCAAAGTCAGCTATCGCTTTCCTTTACTGCCGGAGAAACTCCGCAGTGACATATTCCTTTGATCACTTCGCTTGCGTCGAACACTCGTAGACCACCCCACGTGTCATTGTCATACTTTTATGAACATATATTTTACGCATTAATACGGCGATTGTTCTTAGGCCTCTCTACTGCCATGCGGCATTATTCACTGTATTCCATTAAAGGAACATTCATAGTCATGGCCCACGGAAAAAAACATTCTTGGAGCTGACGCACTAATGCGTCTGACTGTATTAATTATTTGAAAAGTCTGTTTCATCTTATAGAAAGCTAAACTATAGATATGTAGTGTATGGTGCGACTTGGAGTGAAACTTAATCACCATGCAGCTGGCACAGCATATCCGTAGTTGCTCTTGCGCTACTCAACCCAACATAACTGACTGACGTTATAGAAGTGTCGCTGAGAGTCCGACAGATCCCGATTGAGCATCCCCCGTGGACGTTCTTATCGTCCCTGTGATTCGTGCAGCAACAAGCACCAGCACGTGTCACCGCGCTCGTAGGGCCGGCATAGTTTATGATCGAGAGGCTGCGCTATTCCTGCACTGTACCGAAACATGCCTGCCTCTGCGCGCTTGTTTGGGTCGACAAGCAGCACAGTAGGTGCCGCTTTTACCACGCTCGCGCCAGGTTCGTTTATTTATCATAACAAAAGGGAAAACGCGTCGTTCTCGTGTGACATACGAGGTGCGCGTGAGGCACCGTCACGTCGTTGTGGTGTACGCTACACGTTTTTGACGCTGTTTGTTTCGGAGAGGAGTTAGCACGCATCTGGGCGCCCCTGTTCGTCCGTCAGCGAGTCTCTCCGAAGAGGAAAGAAGACGCGCTGTTTTCGGGGGTGTCGAGCGAGCCGCCCAAAGCATCCCCCATCGATCGGCCCCGAGCGCACACAAATGCCGGCTGCGGCGATGAAGTGGAGGGGATAGAATGAGCGGATGATCAAGACTCGGCGGCGGTCTGCCTCCGCGCACACACACTCTGCGCCCGGCGCTGACGTCAGCGGAGCGGAAGCGGACCAATTGGGCCGGGAGGAAAAAGCCGCCGATGAGGAAGCGCGCCGCGCAACAACCGAGTCGCGGCCATGCGCTTCGCGACAGCGCCGAAGCGGAGCGCGTCACCTGCTCCGGGAGCCGAGCCGAAGCCAAAGCCCGGCAGCGAAGCCGACTCGAGACTGCAGTCCCGCCTCCGAACGCGCGCCTAATCACAGGGCACCGCCGCGCCTCGCTCTCTTTTCCCCCTCAAGACGCACCCGCCCCGCCCTGGCCATTAATCACGCGTCAGACAAGGAAGCCATTAATGGGCGCGCCAGAGTGCAGCGCGCTGCTCGCGATCACAACCCCGGGGGCCCCGGGGTTAAGAAGCGGAGGGCGCCTACAGCATCGAAACGGGGCGACCCGGGTCTGCCCACCCCGCGCGCATGCAAATAGCGCGCCTACCCTGATGGATGGAGCGCGCGGGACGCAAGGGTTGCCATTTGGCGTCGTTATACCTGCGCCGTTGCACGCGCGCCGCGTGTATGTCGGTCGGGAGCGCGTGTAAGCGAATCACCCCATGTCGTCGTATATGTACTACGCGTGGTGCAGTTCTCGACGCTCGCTCCCCGGCATCCATCACGGTGTCATCGCCGACAACCCGGCGTCGATGCCCGAGAGAAGGGAGGGTTGCCAGAGCAGTACGTGACGCGCGGCGCGGCCCTTGTTACGGGGACCTCAAATGTCATAGCGCGGCGGCGGATTGCGCCAATAAGCGGGGAAACACGTTCATCCCTCCCTCCCTCCCCCCACGGCGTCGTGTTCTTTCGCCGGCTTCGTTAGCGTCAACAGCGGGCCGCAGTGTGCCACGCTTTCTTTGTTCTGTCTGGCCCCCCGAAGAGAGAAACTTTTAATCACGCCCCGCGATGACACCGCACGGAGATTCTTCTGGGACGTAATTGCGTCGCCTCCCGGTCCGTCGGGTCTCGGGCACATCGGTAATGGCGGCTAATGCGACCATCAATCGGCCACGGCGGCAGCCGCCTGCTGCTGCTGTTGTTGCTGCTGCTCTCTCGTGTTCGAGGACGGGCCTCGGCGACGAGGGGAGAGCCTGTCGAGAAGGATGTCGCCGAGAAAACGGCGCACTAATGCGCTGCCGAAAGACGAGCTGCCGAGAGTCGGCACCTGTCTTCGCCGCTTTCGCGTGTAGGAATCCTTGGTGCGTGCTCACACCGCATGGCTGGGCCCGTCTCTGCAACTGCCATCCGCGCACGAGGCAAGAAAGACCCCCGAAAAAGACGACGCGAGCTTCTTCTAAAATTGCGAATGTCCAGCGCGCATAGTCCAGGAATCGCGAGGCCTATTTATATCCTTGCCACCAGCGGCAAGTTTCTTTCCGCAGTCGTTATGAAGTACCACGCGTGTAGTGCTTTATGGCCGCCGCCTCGCAATTTCATATGCAACCTATCAAACACATACAGAAGAGTTACGTCCCTGGTGTTAGAGCTATGGCTTTAACTCCACACTGAGAATCAAGTGCCTCCCAAATCTTGCAAAATGTATCTGAAAGCTCTGTCGGAGCGTGCCTGTAAAACGCGTCCGAAAATGTGCAGAAAGGCGCCACTTTCTGTCGGTTGTACATAGAGCACCAGCTGCCCATTTCAGCCACTGCTGAAAAGGCGCGTTTTTAATTAGCTTATTTGTTTGCCTTTTATTGTGCAGCATAATTTTTACACGCAACCAAACGAATCCAACAGACAATTAGGCCAAGTAAAGCACAGGGGCATAACTGTAGCGTATATAGTAATTGCGACGTATATTGAAGTGAATTAAAGTGGATGAAAAATCACCCTTTCCGTCGGCGGTATCTGAACCCACAACTATCGAATTACGCGCCCACCGATGGAAAGGGTAATTTTTCGTCCACTTTAATTCACTTCAATTTACGTCACAATTACTACGCTACAGATATGCCCCTGTGCTTTACTTGGCCTAATTGTCTGCTGTATTGATTCGGTTGCGTCTAACGAAGAAACGAGCCCCTCGAAAAAATCCCCCTTCTCTCGAAGCATTATTTTGTTTCATACCGGGCACTTTGTGGTATGATCTCGTCTTCTCGCACCGGCCCATCTTCATCAATACAAAACAACAAGAAATAATTCTGCCCTACGATGGGATAAAACGAACGTGTCTGCGCGCAGTAGCCCTTTTACTGATATATAGGAATATAACACGCGAATAACAGTCGAGCGGACCCCATTGAAAGGGTGCTCTGCGATTTTATGTGTGCTCCGTTCAAACGATAACTTTTGAAATGTAGGACTGAATATATACGTACGTATATGTTATTTTTGTTTCTTAATTTTTTATATCCTTACAACCAAGTGGAAAAGGGTAGCCGTCGCCAAGCAATGGTGACAACGCGTTCACTTATTTCTTATTGCAATAAAAAAAACTTTGCCATCGATGTTTTCTTGTGTACCGATGTGGAGCAATATGGTATAATTTCTTCCACTCGTTTATTTTTTTTACGAAGTCCAAGCAGAGGGGGTAATAAAAATGGTGAACATGTTTGGAAAAAAGTTGAAAAGAACAAAGGAAACAAAAACAGTATTACAGAAATAAAGCCTATATGTTTGGCAAAACGCTATAAAACAAATCAATAATAATGAGGATTATGATGTCGGTTCGATTATACAATTCCATTCGGTTATAGTACGAAGGGAAAAAAATTCTTAAATATCTTTGTTCTGGCGAAGTAAGGTGTTAATTCATCTTGTCTGTGGTGACGTGTGGGTCTTTTTAATAGGGGCGATAGATATAGAGATGTGTCTAGTGGTGAATTATAGAGGTATATAAGCAGGTGGGCGAGGGGGTTGCTGCCTGTACCGCGCCGGCCCCCCTGTTCCTCTTCTGTGTCATGTCTTTTTTTTCCTCATTATTGTCAACAACCACAAATAAGGAAAGAACACGTGGACATACATTCTCATGCTGAAAGTCTCGGTTATACAATTTAAATATTCGCAATTTACACAGCAGAAATTCGGTACTTATAAATAAGGTATTCCTTTAGTGCCGCACTCTAAGCGCCGCAGTCGTGTACTCCGACACAAGCGCCACGTGTAGAACACATACACACGAATATAAAGAAACACCTAAGCGAGAATAGTTCCCTCGTGGCGACAATTGAAGCGCTGTGCAAACGGCTGCACTGCTTTCGAGATGGACGCAGATGTTTCAGTTCTATCCTCGAATCCGGCAATGCTGTGCAGCTGATATATGTGACACTGTACCACCGACGGGTTCGTTCGTAGTTGTGTACAAGCTGCAACGCCTACTTCGCCTTCGTGCACGAAAAGCAAGTCGCCATTGTTGTCGCCTTTCCACTGTTTTCACGTTTATTTATTTATTTATTTATTTATTTATTTATTTATTTATTTATTTATTTATTTATTTATTTATTTATTTATTTATTTATTTATTTGAATACCCTTAAGGCCCACAGGCAGTTACTGAGGGGGCGGGCTAGATTTTCAATGAAAAAGTAGGCCAAACTAAACACAAAATAAACGAGAAAGTCAAATGCACCAATATATTGGTCTGTCTGGTAATGTTTTACTGAATCTTGACAGTGCTGGATCATCAGCTGCTTGCAGAAAGACCCATGCCACATCAACTACCATAGCTCGTGGGACCTGCGAATTTCATCCACAGCTGTAAACATCGATTTCAGAAGCAGTTTTTGTGTCAGCATATAGAAAAACGTTTTGCGAATAAGAATTGGGGAAGAAAGCTGTACTGAAGTAAAGTGCTATATACCAACTACAATGTAAAACTACGATCAAGGCGAGATAGGCACTATAAAACTGATCGACTTTCCTTAAAAAGCGCGTATTTTATGCGAAGCTATACCGTATCTACTCGGATAATACCATCGCTAGATAGTGCCTGCTAAATGTTGGCTTATCAGCTCTCAAAACAATGTAATTGAGTACAGGCCCTATAGCCAGGAATTTTTTTCGGGGGGGGGGGGGGGGGGCGCTTGCTGAAAGCACTGACTATTTGAGAAAAACGCCTATTTTCATTATTTATTTTCGGTAAAACACCATGTATCATAAAAATTTCGGGGGGGGGGGGGGCTACGGGCCTGATTGAATAATATATGCTTTATTTCATTAAACGCTTCCTACACTACGACTGCTCGTTTATAGGAAATTCGGTGCATCTTTTTATTTTGTTCCACTCGATTGTTTAATAACTGCGCATTGCGCGGTAAAATTGAACCGGTGTTATATGCCTGCATTTTATCTTATATACGTTCAGCAAACGCTCCAAGCTCCTCTCAGCCAACTATCCAAATTTAGATTTCGCATGGTTTTGTAAGTGAATCGATTTGACGCCTACACATACGGAAATGTAGCAGGATCAAATGAAGTACGACGTAAAAACAAAAATTCTAGGCCTTAAGTTTCTTTGTCCCATGGCTAACATATTTAGTTTTACGGTCGTCAAGATTTTCGTTGCACATGGCAGCGAGCTCTTAGTGCATGATAAGAAAAGACATCGTTAAGAACTATGTAATAACTATGACGATCTGGTGTGAACAGAAATATCACACGAAAATATGCCAACGATGCATACGAACGTGTATCAATTGTACTTTTTCTGTCGTATGTTGCAGCTGCCATCATCTTCACGTGTCATAGAAAGTCTAGTGTAAAGCGTGTGAAGACAGAGTTATGCTGCAGCACATGTTCTGGGAGGTACAGGTCCCCTACGAACCGGCTAGACATGGCAGTCTCGAACCGCGATGGGAGGCGGCTCTGCTCAGCCGCGACCTCGCCGATCAACTGTGGTCTGTCCGGCACGCCGAGGCAGCCGCCCGTGTCCACGGGCTCGAGACCTAGGCCGGGGTGCTTGTGGCCCAACCTGCTCAATACCGGCGGCCATGTTCAGTAACGTTTCACGCACTCTCCTTCCCTACCTACCATTCGATCTCACCCCTTTTATAAACCCACAAGGTTGTTAAAATTGTTTTTGCCTTATCAAATAGTGGAGCTCACAAAATAGCTCGATCTACGTTTCGTGCCGCACGTCAGCACACTGATAGCGTTTCGTCAAAAATTATCTCCCTAACATGCGTCCCTGTCTGAGAGGGCCTCTTGAAAGCTGGCTTTTTTACAATAAAACATTAATTGTGGGGAAGAGCGCTTCTGTCCGTGTTTAAATAGCCATGCAGTGCATACAAGTTTACACATGTAAGCTGCGTCGTTCTTCTCTATTCTCAATTCGTTCGATTGAAGCTAGATATTCAATTCGGTTGTACGTAACTGCATTAATTTGACTAACGTTGGAAAAATTGAACGTGTTAAGCGACGTTTCACTCGTATCCTGTGCGATCGGTTTCTGGGACGCCGCGTATAATAATTATGACTACACGGACGCATACCGGACACGTTTAGTATTAGACCTTTAGAAATAAGTCGGAAACATTGTGATTACTTATTCCTGTATAAATTGATTCGTGACTAATTCTTCATTTATACATGAAAAACACGAAAGGTATAGGCTACGTGAGAGCCGGCAATCCCATCATCATGACATTAGTATTGAAGAGACACGCAAAAACAAGAAAAAAAAACCTAGAAAGAATAGCACTATAAGAAAAAAAAAAGAAGATTATGAGAAGCACTATGTACAGTCGCGCTCAATATGACTTGCAACACGGGAGCGCGTGGCCCGGTGTGTTCAAAGATTGTCCAGTGCTTTAACTTGTTCTCATTTCCACAACTAAATCTCATGTTCTTATTTGTGGTCATCAGCAAGTGAGAGAACTGCGTTTACTTATAGAAATAAGAGCCAATGGAAGCCATGCGCAGTCTTTGAACTCGTGAAGCCACGCGCTCCTATGCTGCAAGTCATGTACTTACACGTATACACGCAGGGTGGTCGCACAGATAGTTTTCTATGCGCTTACACGTAACATGACTGTGACATATGTTCATTAACGACACATTACTATGAAGAGGAGCAATATTATCCGTGTTTACCGTTGGCTGTAACATTCTGCTTGCCCCGCCCTAAATTTGCGTAATACAAGCATTTTCTATGTGATTTCAATTTGTACATCTAACGCGTATTTTAACACAACAAAGTACCTTGGGTTACGGTCTTGAACTTGTGTTGGCTCCTTGTCTGATTTCTGTTCTTGATTTACAGCAGAGCTGTTTTGCCCGGCTCGCGACGTATACAAGAAAAGCTCAGCCCAGCTTACCTTTGCCGAGTCAAGCCAAGCTAAGCATATTTGTGCTTAGTTAAGCAAAGTTAATCGTAGCCAAGCCTAGATAAGCCTAGTTGAGCATGTGAAACTTAATTGGCTATGCGCGATTAAGCTAAATAAGTCAAATACTTATTAGTTCTAATTAAGCCGAGTTGAGATTCTGGTGTGCCTAGTCATGCCGAGCTCGGCAAGACGTGCCGAGCTAAACCTAAATAAGACAGCATAGTTAGTGTTAATTAGACTAATTCGCCAATTAAGCATCGCTTGACTTATGATGCAAGCTAATCAAGATCAACCATCGAAATGCATATTAGACCAATTAAGATAATTAGTATAGTTAAGCTAGCCTAGGTTATTCTTGGGTGCAAGCTAATCGAGACCAAGCCTATAATATGCAAATTAGCTCATTAGCCTAATTAAGCTACCTGGCGCTGTGGTCGCCAAGCGATGCCCAATCGGACACTATCGATACCTAGCCAATACTAGTGATTTACAATGCGATCACGTGCATTAGTGCATCGGCGTGGGAATGCGCGTGTGCCTAAGCCAGGACCAGCCGAGTGCCGACCAGCTCTGCTCTGCCGCAGCTTTGCGTGAGTCAGTGCGATCTGCGCAATTTTTTTATTTTAATTATCTTTTTTCTTTTTTGCTGCAGTCCTATGCCGCTATTTATTCGGGTTTTATGTTTTGTTTTCTTTCTTTCTTTCTTTCTCCGTAACTCACTGATGCAGGTGTACCTGCGTGCGTTCGCAAAAAGATAATTTGTTAAGGCCTTATTAAACTCGTGAGACGGAAAACCCTACGTACGGCGTCCGTCGTCGCGGCACACTCAGTCACGTGATCTGTTACATATGCGCGCAATATTCCAGCTTCCTCTCTAGTGCTGCCATCTATGCGTTGCCTTGAACTAAAGGATAGAGTCACTGGAAAATCAGAGTACCGCAAAGGTAGGCTGCACGCGGGCAACATTGGGCGGCGGCGGCCATTTCCCTTCCAGACGGTGCGGCGCGTTGATATAGCGTGTGTTGAGAAGTGACCGATCTTTTCGCCTCGGTGTTGTGTTACGCTCGACGGAACGGCATTCTGTGTGTGTGTTTCTTCAAGAGGATATCAGAAGTGATTTCGAGTCATCGACAGTCATGGATCGACTGCGCGGTTAGCGGTGTAACTAATGAAACGTGCGGTGAATGTTGCCATGTGCTCGCGAACTCGCTTCATGGCTTCATCGGTCTCCTTTCGTGTTACGCCCGGGTGTGTTCGCTAGGTCCGCAACTGTAAACATAGTTGCATTAGCGCAGCGACATCGTGGGAGATGCCATTTACTTCGACATTTGGTGAATGTTGACTGTTTGCGCTAGCTTTGCAGTCGTTGTTCAGGTTCACTGCACTCGACAACGTTATCGAACAACATCGAGAATATTCAACATTGCGTCCTTTGACTGATCGCTGACGCATACCTTGCTGGCGCACCATGATTGCTGTTCAACTGGTTGGTTGATATGTGTAATAGAAGTTGTGTGTGCACGGTTATTGGAAGTTGTGCGCGACATATTTATGTCTTGAATCGGAACTCCAGCAGCCGAACGCACGGGCGAATCGGCGTGCGGTAGGTGTCAAAATTGATTGACATCACTACTTAATTGTTTAATTTCCTATTTTTTGTCTCCTTAATATATTCCCAACGTTGCAATGCATTTGCAACTATTTTGCTGTGTTCCGACAAACCGTTTGTTTTTTTTTTTGTTTTTTTGGCGTTGCCAGCGCGTAAACAGCTGGGGTTCAGTTTCTGCACTGCTGCACTTTTTTTTTTCATAATGCACTCTTATTAAAACGTCCTCGGCACGGTGCTTTATGTTCTTTTGATCAGAAATAGCACATCCCGGAAAATTTTAAAGCGCATGCTACTGCAACACACTATGTATACAGACCTAGGGCTCGCATAAAATCGACTCCCTCAATGCGTGGGATCTGCCTCTTTTTTTTTTTTTTTTTGCTGTGACCATTTCTCACCCACTAAACAGTATTTTAAGGTTCATTTTCGATCAGCTTACAGCGCAAAAAAGACGAGGACACAGACCAAGAATGCGACGACACGAGTGCTGTCTCTCGTGTCGTCGCATTCTTGGTCTGTGTCCTCGTCTTTTTTGCACTGTAAGCTGATCGAAAATGAACTATAACCAACTAGCCCAGATTTCCCTTCTTGTTCAGTATTTTAAGGGTACGCTAGGCGCAATGCACCATTAGCAAGATTTTTGTTTGCAACAAATTTAAAAATACGCTTAACGTTGCTTTATACGAACTTATCAACAGTCTTCCACGCTTCTGTTTTGCGCAATACGCCACAATCGCCTTCCAGGTATACCAGTAAACAGTTATTATTTTAATAAATCTTCGATTTCGCTCTCATGCGTGACACGCTTATAACTCGAATAGCATGCGTAATCTGTTCAACAGATCGAGATATAAACAGCCGAGCAAATAGAAAGCTATGTAGTTTTCAATATCGCTGACCATAGCGAACCGAAAAGGTGAAGTATCCTGTCGCATGAGACCTTTTCCACCAAAGTTAGGGTAGTTCACTGCAGGAAGGAGTGTTCTTCGAGGGGGCGAATTCATTCCGGCCAACTATGCAGCCACGTAGAACGACGCTCTTTGACATTAATTTTTCCCACATGGCATGCAAATATAAACGAGATTCCCAGAGTAGCTCACCAGGAACGTTCGATTGCTGGTGAGCTACTCTTTGGCATCTGCATGCTGTGGCGTAGCCAGGGGGTGGTACACCGAGCCCGTGCCCCCCCCCCCCCCCCCAAATTTTCTTCCTGTGGCATACATAGCACGAAATGACACTCGACCACATCTGCCTGCAAAGCCCCCACTTCAGATCAAGGAGGCAGGGGCGTAGCCAGAAATTTTTTTCGGGGGGGGGGGGGGGGTTCAACCATGCTTTATGTATGTTCGTGCGTGCGTTTGTATGTGCGCGTGTATATATACGCAAGCAAAATTGAAAAATTTCGGGGGGTTTGAACCCCCCCCCCCCCCTTGGCTACGCCCCTGCAAGGAGGTGCCCCCACGAAAAAAATTCTGCTTACGTTCCTTTCTGTGTGACGCGTTTAAAGAAGCGACAAAGTACTTCTAGGGACCGTGGTACTGCTAAATGTCCGGCCACGCTCTGCATTGAACGCGCCTGCATCCAAAGCGCTTGAAAGGGATATGGCGGCGAGAGGTCACGTGATGCGAGTAAGCCAATCGCGTCAGCGGCGGCGCGGAAAACAGATGCGATACTCTGAAATTTTTCCAGTGACTCTACTAAAGGACAGCAGCCAGCGCCACCTACGTTATGCTTCCGTAACCTTTCTCTAGAGTCTAGAGAATAAACAGTTCCACTTCTGCTATCAACTGGGCTGGTCCCGTATTCATCGCGGTCCAACAACAACGCAACATAACAATAGCGACGCGGTACGCGTCATAGAGAATTTTTACCAAGGGCGGCGGCGCCGGCGGGTCTATAGGGGGGACGCCGTAAGTGGGCCTTGGTTTAGTGCATCGGCGGTAAGGCTGTCGCCTTCAAGTCGTCTGAACGATGGTGTAAGAGACCACGTAGAACTTTCTTCGTGTCGCTATCATATCGGACCGCCAGCCCCGATTCTCTCAATCTAGACATTTCGCTGAGCGTCTTATGTCAACCACCGAAGTACAGTTTAACCGAAAAACGGGCTCGTGTTAAGTTAAAGCTGATGTTGGGGCTAGTTGGTTTTGAGTGGACTTGAATGCATATTAATGCGACAGCGTTAAAGAGCTCGTTGCGCAGAAACTACGGTGTCGGCGTCGCTGGTTTTGAGCGAAAAATCAGCGTCGTCCGTGAGCGAAAAATCGAGAAAATTGCAAATAAAATAAAGAACAGGAATCTTCTCTTCGAGTGGGAATTGAACCCAGTCCTTCTGCGTGGCAAGCAGGCGTTTTACTACAGAGTCACGCCATTGCTTGAAATTGCTTCGGAAAACAACACTATATGAATGTCATGTAGTGGGACGAGTCTCCTTAACGCATGTTAATCTCGCGTCAAGACAAGTAAATTGCGCAAGGAGTGGGTGTTTTAAAGGTCTACCCATTACAAAGCACTCAGACATATTTAATCATCAGCAGCCGCAAAAGCATCAACAAAGTGAGCAGCTGCGTAGGTTCGCGTGTTGCCTATATAGGGCCCTTCGCTGATTCTCAAAATGAAGAATTATGACTTCACAACTGTACTTGCAGTAGGCATGCTATAGATAGTTTGAAACGGCCAATCTGACGCGCACAGACATTAGTTTCCTTGAGACATGGTTGAGGCATCCACCCGGAACAGAAGCGAGGCTAACATTTGAGAAGGCGATGCGCACGGGGCCCGATTACGCTATCGCGTTCTACTCTTGAAGGCGAAACTCAAGAGTCCCCCAAGTTTTGCTAGCTGAACTAAAACAGGGACAAAAGAAGATGCACACAAGACGACCGCTAGTGGTCGTCATGTGTGCATTTTTCTTTGTTCCTGTTTTAGTTCCGCTTGTAATATGTATTCAAGTGTGTTAAGTATTTGCATGAGGCTTACGCATAGGCCGAACTCAGAATGGCACTGGCGACGTCTAGCACATCTGACACCTGCATAAATTGTTATGTCTGTACTGGACGCACTGAATACAATGGTATTGCAATTGCTAGAGTAATGTCCCATAATCAATACCATCATTTCGGGGTCAGAAAATCTGGATGCGCTCTCACCTGCTGTCGACACAGAGGAGCATGTGCTGCTTTCAGACAACTGTTCGGGCGAAAGACAACACGCTTCGGCGTGGTTTCGACTTCGCGCACGCGCTCTGAACTCTTTGATGGGCTCATTGATAGTCAAAGGAAACGAGGTCGCTGTGCACGAGGTGGTCAGATGTTTAACTTGTATTACTTTCCTCTTTATTAAGTCGGAATGGATGACTTATATATTTTACAGATTTCTTTTGAAAATACCCGGTTCTTGGGTAATCCCTCTGAGTATGCGTGCATCACCAGTTCCTGGGTATACTTCTTTACTTCTACTGGTTACATGGTGCTTTCAGAGAGTTGACTGTTGGGCTAGTTGGTGTTCAGACATGGGAACCATCGTTAAAGGCGCAACACCACACAACACAAGAGAAGACCAGACGAGCACAGGCGCAAACTAACAACTGATTTATTGAAGGCAGATCTCCAGGCATATATACCAACAGGCTGCGCAGGCGCAACGTCACAACAATCCTCGGAAAACATCAAAAATATCGCGAAAGAAAATCAATTTCAGCTTTGTAAAGCGCAATGGAAGTGTCGCTGACACACGCCTCACCTGCTTTCCTGATTAGAAACGCTTCTAACGTTTCACGAGCCGTTTTTTTGTCTGCTTCTACCTACAGTTTTTGCGCATCGGAAACGTGGTTCACAATTCGGGCATGTCATGCAATGGTCGACAAGATGGCTTCGCTCTTTGTTAATTAGATTTCTTGCGTGTTCCCTGAGCCGGTCATTGAGGCAGCGCCCCGTCTGGCCGATATATACTTTGCCGCAGGTCAGGGGAATCTCGTACACGACGTTGCTGGCACACTGAACGAAACGTCGTTCATGGTTCTTTTTGCAGCCTCCCTTTTCCTCCGCACAGGTGGTGCGACGGCTCAGCTGAGCGAGCTTCTGGGGGCCGAGAAAGCCAACGGCACGTTGAACCGGCTAGCCACTTTTTTCAGGCTATGTGTGACCTTATGCATGTACGGCACCACTTCTGGCCTCTGGGCGCCCACCAGGGGCCAGATGCCGCGAAGCCCCTGGTGGGCGCCCAGAGGCCAGAAGTGGTGCCGTACATGCATAAGGTCACACATAGCCTGAAAAAAGTGGCTAGCCGGTTCAACGTGCCGTTGGCTTTCTCGGCCCCCCAGAAGCTCGCTCAGCTGAGCCGTCGCACCACCTGTGCGGAGGAAAAGGGAGGCTGCAAAAAGAACCATGAACGACGTTTCGTCAGTGTGCCAGCAACGTCGTGTACGAGATTCCCCTGACCTGCGGCAAAGTATATATCGGCCAGACGGGGCGCTGCCTCAATGACCGGCTCAGGGAACACGCAAGAAATCTAATTAACAAAGAGCGAAGCCATCTTGTCGACCATTGCATGACATGCCCGAATTGTGAACCACGTTTCCGATGCGCAAAATTGTAGGTAGAAGCAGACAAAAAACGGCTCGTGAAACGTTAGAAGCGTTTCTAATCAGGAAAGCAGGTGAGGCGTGTGTCAGCGACACTTCCATTGCGCTTACAAGCTGAAATGATTTCTTTCGCGATATTTTTGATGTTTTCCGAGGATTGTTGTGACGTTGCGCCTGCGCAGCCTGTTGGTATATATGCCTGGAGATCTGCCTTCAATAAATCAGTTGTTAGTTTGCGCCTGTGCTCGTCTGGTCTTCTCTTGTGTTGTGTGGTGTTGCGCCTTTAACGATGGTTCCCATGGTGCTTTCAGGCCGCAGCAAAATGTTTCGATGATATTAAAGGACTTGTGATAAAGAGACCTCACTGACGTTCATGTACTCGTGGTTACCCCAGGAGTCGTCAGCGACACGGCGCAACTGAACAACAACAAGAAATTCACATGAAAAAACTAAGGCCAGTTCCACGCCTGTGCAATGTGAGTAAGGAGCGGAGCTGGCAAGCAACCTGGCTTTCTTCATCTTTATTTATATTCTTCTTCTTTGTCTTTCTTTCACGTTTCTTTCTTTCCTTATATCTTTTTCTGTATTGCCCTCTCTCCTGCTTTCCCTCGCATCACTCCCCCCTCACTTCTCTTTCCCATCCTTCGCTATGCGATAGATAGATAACTTTATTGTACACCAAGGGAGGAGAGCCGGGGTTTACCCCGACCTTCCTGCGGGCCGCTCCCACGTTGGAACAGGCAGGGAGTACCTGTCCGCGGCATCTTGGGCCCCTTGGATTGCCCGAAGCTGACGGTACATGTACATGTTTTGCTATGGCTTGTCCTCTCACCTCCTCCTTTCCCTCCTCACTCTACCTCACTTCCCTTTCGCAGTCCCTTGCTAAACTATATGGCTAAGCCTATGCCATGTTCTATCCTCTCCCCTACTCCACTTTTCTTCTTCCTCACCGTCACTTCCTTTCCCACCCCCTCGCTATCCTATTCTGTGCATGGCTATGCTGTGCTAGGAGCTGCTTGGCACATACCAGCTTTCTGTGGCGCATACCCGCTTTACCCTCTCCCATCCCCCTTTCCTTCCTCCTCATCCTCGCTTCCCTTCGCCACCCCCTTTATATAGTACATTATGCATGCTATGCTATGCTATGCTATGCTATTGGAGCTGCTTGGCGCATACCCGCTTTCTGGGGCTGGTCACGCGAACCGACGGAACGAAAAGCTTAAACAGCTCCGCTCTTAAAAGTGGTTGCATGTCCCAAGCTTTTCCGCGTTATCATCATCGTCAGCTTACCTTTCACTAAGGCCTCTCCGGTGATCTCCAATCCACTGTGCATGCTGCGTGAGCTGGTTCCGTTTTACTTGTTCGAAACTCGGAAAGAAAAAAGCATGTATACAAACAGGCGTCGTATGTGTGCGCCCCCGTTGTTTTCTTACTTTTCGTCCACAACGGGCGTTGAGAACATGTACCACACGCTCATGCACCTGCCGGCAGCACCGATGACAACCACTGTGACAACTGGAGTGAAGAAGCCTCGCGCAGCACCGCGCCCAACAATGGTTCGCCGTCCCCCATCTAACGGCAGCGGGCACGCCCTCGCGGCCCAATTACCGTGTCGCGCGGAGCGACGAAGAGACGAACGACGCGTCAGCCCATCGGCCAGGAGAGCGTGGACCCCCCAACATGGCGGCGGCGACTGCCACAAGGGCTGCGTCAAAAAGAGCGGCCGACACTAATTCCGGCCGGGCCGCTTGTTCGCCAATTGAGGCCGCCGCCGCTCTAGGGAGGACGTGTTTCGACACGGACTCCACTATGGCGCGAAGAGCTAGATGCGCTTTCGAAGCCGACGTCGGAGCGAATCCGTTTGTTCCGCCGCTTATGTTGCGGCCATCGCGCAATGAAGCTGCCGCTCTTGCCGCCGCCGCGAGGTCGCCAAGAACCTACCCGATGTTTGTCCTCCTCAAAGGCGTCAGTGTGTGAGGTCTGCGTGGACAGCATCTGGGCGACAGTACGAGACTCCCAGACGCCTCGTGGTTCAGCACAAGAACTGGTGCACTGTTTGACGAACTGTTGGACGTGCGGCGTTCACAGCAAATCGTTCGCTTATGTCTTCTTATACCTTGGCATATATATTATATATATAATATATATATATATATATATATATATTATATATATCTATATAATATTATAATATATATATCTCTATACTGTTCTCGCGGAACCTAACCGAACCTTACCAACACCACACTGGCGTAGCCAGAAAGGGGGTTGGGAATCAACTCCCACCCCCCCTCCAGAAAATTTTCAATTTTGCATGTGTATATACACACGCACACATACGAACGCAGACACCGAACATGCATGAAGTATAATTGACCCCCCCCCCCCCCCGTCGAAAAAAGTTCTGGCTGCGCCACTGCAGCACCATGCCAAAAAACACCCACATCAAGCTCAGCAACTGACCAGGGGCGTAGGCAGAAATTTTTCGGGGGGGGGGGGGGGGGCACCTCCGTGATCTGAAGTGGGGGCAGGGCAGGTAGATGTGGTCGAGTGTCATTTTGTGTTGTGTATGTCAGGGCAAAAAATAATTTTGGGGAGGGGGGGCACGGGCCTAGTGTGCCCCATCCCCCCCTCCCCCTGCCTGGCTGCGCCACTGCAACTGATCTACGCAGACTTCACTGTGACTAACTGTGCTGTCATTATGCACCTCGGGCGAAGCATTCTCTCTCTCCCATTTTCTTCTTTTTGTCCACCTTTCCCACATAGCAGGGTAGCAAACTCGAGGCACGTCTGGTTCACCTCTCCACTTTAATTCCTTTTCCTTCTCTCCTTTCCCGCGTGGGTTCGCTCCCGCCGTTCCCTAACAGTTTTCTTAAAGCGACGCTAAAGTGAAACAATGAATCAATTCAGACTGATACATTTTTTAAAACGTTACTGTCATTAATTTCACCGTCATATCTTTATCAGAATAGGAAATGAAGGACGAAGTTTCAATTTTAAATTTCGCGCCGAAATATGCAGATGTGCAAAGAATGTGCAGAGCGTGATGTCACGGATTTCAAGGCGTGTTTTCTTTAGATATTTAGGCACACTGGATCAACGAAATTTGATGAGACATGTTAGGTCTCTGGCCCCCTCAGAGGACAGTGTATAGTATAGCCCCAGTAGACATCGTCGAAATCAGTGACGTCATGGCGTGTTGGTGCGGGAACTTCAAGGTGGCGTCGTCACCTGCATTAATTTTTTGCGCGTTTTCTTGCTTACCAAGTTTCGTCTCGCTGCAAGAGTTGTGCTTTTGTTATTGTGAAATACGAGAAGAAACGTTTTTCTGTTTCGTATCTGATATGCGACAAGACCTCTCCGGGCATTTCATTAAAGAATCTTATCTCTCAGTAGGTGGTCGATGATAACGACGCAGAATTGTGGCGTAGTAATACGTTGGCAGCTTTAAAGCGCCCACATGCACGCAGAGATGAACAATCCTTGAACAACAGCGCCCGTGCTCGTGTGTTCCTGTCCGTGTTTTCAAGCAGCGCTGTTTTTCTTCACGATCCTTGAACAGGGGCTGTCGCTGGTGCCAGTGTTTCGACAAGGGATCTTGTCTTCTTCAAGGCAGCAAATGCGTATAGCGCGTCTATGTGTATGCTTCGTACACTCTCCCCCAATCACAAAAGTGGAGGAGGAGAGGGCAGGTGCGAAAGGGTGTGTGTGTGTGTGTGTGTGTGTGTGTGGTGTGTGTGTGTGTGTGTGTGTGTGTGTGTGTGTGTGTGTGTGTGTGTGTGTGTGTGTGTGCGTGCGTGTGCGTGCGTGCGCATGACAGCGGACGGTGTAGCAGCTGCATGATAGAGTGCAACACGCTGTTCTTTCGGGGGGTGGGGGCTAAAAGGCTCGACACCCACCGCTGTAAAATTGTTTTCTTGTTCACTTTAACTTCATAATTACCACACTTCAATTAACTTCCCCTGTGCTTTCATTAACTCTATTACCCCCTGGAATTAATGTGCTTATATTTGAAACAGCGACGGAATGGAGTAATGGACAGCACTGTGTATCCCAAGAGGCATCACTCGAGCCGATATCTTTGCGCCGCTCGGTCGGCAAGAAGGTTGCAGTTGGCGCCCTCGGAAAATGACCACATGTTTTCATTTGGTAATCGCATATCACTGACGAATGACACGAGTGTTGGGTTTGTTTTGCATGCACCACACTCGTGCCTGAACATATATGTATGTACAGACTGAGACGGCACAGACGGAATCGGTGGCCTGATGCGTTTGCCGCCGTCGCTTTGCTGGCAAAGGCGCCGAGAAGTCAGGCGACGACTTCCTTTGGCTTTCGTCAGCGTTCCGGGCTGTGAGCCTTGACACTTCTGCGGCGGCGTGTGTACACAACTATGCTATACGCGGATGATCTGTTCCAGATATCGTGTATATACGTTACGCGGGCTGTGGCACAACGCGGCTACGGAAGAGAAACAAACTGTTACGAGTGTGGCGCGGTGAGCTGCTGGTTTGTCTGGCACGAACTAAGCATTGAACGAGTGTTGGTGTGTGCACCGTGTGTATGGCAAGAGCGGTGCTTGGTGTAGCCGGCTGAAAGGCACTCCCTGTGTTTGCTCGAAAGAAACGTCACTGACCTTGTGCGACAAGTGCGACAACTTGCATAGGCGTGGGCTCGTGGAAGGGGGGCGCCAATTCTGCGCCATACTTTACTCAGTCAGACCTTCCACATAATGTTTTAATGCGCAGGGTTATGGCTGCGCAAGTTTTTTGACGATGATGGCGACCGAGGATGTCGCGTTCAAAGAACTGTTCCACTGCTGCCTTGACCACGGAAAGCCAGGGACCAGTGGCAGGCCTTTGTGAGAAGCACGTCATCGCTTAATTTTCATTTTTGCATTTGAGGAACTCGTTTTCTCTCGGACTCGGCCAGCGAGGAAGGGGAAGGGGGGGGGGGAGGGCAGCGGCGATTTGTTGGTGTGTTTTACGAGACAAATGCCAGTCCGCTTATTGTGTATTACTCGCTCATTCTTTCTCTGCGCAGCGGCACAAATCTTACCTAGCTTATCGGCAGCCGTAAAAACATCAGTGCCGTATCTATATACTTCCCACTTTCTTTCGCCTGTGAGATACGCAATGAATGTAAGGAATAACACGTTTCTTCCTATTGCTTTCTGCAACCATGCTCGGACTTAACAAGAAGTAACAACTAACAAGCTATAGGTAAGATTTGTGCCGCTATATGCAGAGAACGAATGAGCGAGTGATAGATAAGAAGCGGACTGACATTCGTTTCGTAAAACACACCAACAAATTCACTGATTGCAGTACAGGTGTGTATAAGGTTCCTTTTAGCTGCGGCCGCTTCCACGTATAGGGCAGACGGGCCGCTGTGTTAACCAGAGAATATTGGAACATAAGAGATCGCTTTAACCGGAGGCTCATCTCCTAATCTACCATTACATTGCCGAGAGTGTAACTGCACACCAAAATTCGATTAATGTACAGTTTTGTACCGGCAGAGGAATGAAGAAGCGTTTGTAATGATTGAGGCTTGGCTTGGCATATATCGATAATAGTGGCATACCGCATGCGTGAGTCAACCGTCGATTAACTTGTATAAAGAAGAAATCAAATGCCTTAACAGTTGTCTTTCACGTAGACCACCACGCGTGCCGGATAGATAGGTTTATCTGGGCATGCGCAGATAAGTTTTCGTGCCTTCTTTTTTTTTTTTTTTTTTCCGCTGATGTGCGCCTTTTTGTTAGTCGGCGTTTGTGGTGTCTTGACTTTTCTCTTGTTTCTGTATTTGCACACCCTGTCTAATGAATACTTACAAACTAGCTCAGCTTTCTGTTATTCTAAGCAAAATGAAATCGAGAATTGGATGAAATCTCGTCTGACCGGGATGTAATGGCATGGTAGAAATAAAAAGGTTTTGTTTAAAAAAATATATATAATAACGTTCCGGCTTCCACACGGGAGCCTTGTTCACTTGATCAGCCGCTTGACAAACCCGCAGCAGCGGCCGCTCGATGCTGCGGGCGCTCGCATTACATGAGTGCCGCTTCGAGTGAACAAGGCTTCCGTGTGGAAGGCGGAACGTTATTATAGTTTTTAACAAAACCTTTTTGGTCGGCGTTCAGTGATTTTACTTCTACCATGCCAAGCAGATAAATCTTTTACGCCTAGGAATTCTAGATGTGCTCTTTTGCCATCCGTCTAACTTTTAAAGGGGTACTGACACGAACATTTTCAGTTGTCGTTTTTTTTTGCGTCAAATGAAAGGTCAAGCCATCAAGAGCCTAGAAAAGGCAGTGCTAAGCGCGAGTGCGACCTGAAAAAGTAATTACAGTATGTTTTGAAAAGCTAGTTTCGGTTCCTACTGTACCCTGACGTCACAACACGGTATGAGCTTCTCGTCACGTGCTCGCACAATATACAGTGACGTTTCCACGCCCGCTCCGCACCGTGGCTCCGTTCGTGACGTACAAGCGGCCATTTTGTAAGTTTTGATGACGCACAAGCAGCCATCTTGGAAGCTTTGGTACCTAACGTCATCACAACCATAGAGTTTCCTAAAATTAACTAGAGGGGACTCTGGCGCTGCGATCGTTCAGCTACCATGGGAATGATGGGTAGTACACAAATATGCCTAGTCTTCGTGCTTGCGGCTTCAAACGTACTTGTGGCTTTGTTTATTGCTGTGTTTTGGCATTCGTTTCGGATAAAAGAATAGACCGTTGTGAACTTCGTGGCCAGGTTTGATTTGATAAGCCTAAAAAAGTTAAAGTGGTAAAGTGGAACTGCTGACTTTTGCTGAATTTTGTTTTGCGACAAAGCGCATGCAGCCGACGCGGAGCCAAACGGAGCCGAAAGAACGAAGTTTAGACAAATTTGTGTACTACCCATCATTCCCATGCTGGCTGAAGCGTCATGCGTTGCAGCTCCCATACACACTAGCGCCAGAGTTCCCTCTAGTAAGTATTGTAGGAAACTCTATGATCACAACTAGCCAGACTGCTGCGTAAAGTCACCAGAATTTGTACTGTAGCCTGACGTCAAGGTAGTGTCGATGTCAGTAGGTGCGCCATGGAAAAATTGGCTTTAATATCAAATTAAAATATCTTATCAGCATTTGCTGAGCTTCCCACTTGCTCAGAGCTGCCTCTGCATACAGGAGATTTGTATGACAGAGTAAACTCTCCTTCGAAAAATGGTGTCAGTACCTCTTTAAACGGCCCGAATCTATTTTAAAAAGGCAATTTTAAAAGATCGGCAAGATTTCAAGAACTTTCAGTTAGCAACGTTCCGAGAGAACATACTCCCTTCTATATAACATACGCGTTTACGGCATTTAGCCGTAACTTGCCTGATACTTCACAGCGGTGTTTTGTTCAATGCATACACACGAAGGTCACAGCCGCAGAGGTATACGCGATAAAGGCGCGTATATATCTGCGGAGCGCTATAGGTCACTTCGTGCAGGCGCCTTTGAGAGTGAAGTTTGTCGCCACAGAACTTTGTGCACCGGTCTTCATTTCACTGCACTCATCTTTGTGTCCCTTATACAGTATCTATAAGCTCCTTTGGGGGAACCGGAGAGAGTACACCGGGGTAAGGGATGGATAGCCTGTATATAAAGTCTACAGGGTGGTATGCCACGCGAAACAAGCGTGCGCAGCATTAAATTGTGGCTGGAAAAGTTGCGTGCGGCTTACATGCGCATCACACGTCCCCTTTCATCGTTGCATGGAATCTCATTCGCAGTCAGCGATTCCAGCGTGACATTATCCGCGCTAAACACTCCCATTCGGGAGTACAAAAGCAGGGAGTGTTACACACGGGTAAAAAAAAAAAAAAAAGAGAGGCTTTGGGATCCCCACTCAGAGAGCGCCAGGTCTCTGTTTACGGGATAGCTCGGCGTCAGCGTTGAAACCCCGACGACGCCCCGCAGAGAAAGCAAGGTCCGCTGAACACGCGGCTCTACGAGGGAAAAAAAAAGAGAGAGAGACATGTCTTTTATTTTATATTTCTTTCTTTGTGTGACCGTTTCTATGAAAAGTTGTGCGCTTCTGCAGTGATCCCAAGTGAGAAAGGAGAAATAAAAAATAGAAAAGAAACACACCGTCCCTCTCTCCCACGTTTAAGGAGAATTTCGAGGCTCTGACATTTAAGGGCGTCGTTGCCTGAATGGCTGGTTTGTTTTGGTTAACTTTTGCTGTTATTTTACCGTTATCCTGTATCTTGTATCTTTATAGAGAAGCAAAATTATATAGCACCGGAGGAGTGTGTGTGAGAGAGAGAGAGATGCGGTGGGATTGGCACCCCTCCGTTACGCGACACCAGTCGGTATAGATTTGACCTTGAGGATAATCGACAGGCGTACAGGGGGCTGCGGAGGGGACTGGGCATTTTAGTATCGACTCTCGACAAGCACGCGGTTGTATGCCGAGGTGCGTGCACACGTCTGTGTGACTTTTTTTTTTCTTTTTGCCAGAATGTATTGCACTGTAACACTTTAGCCATCTCTCAGTCTGTCCATTGTGTGGCTTCCGGTCCGGTTTCGAATTTCCCGCGTAACAACAAAAGTGGCGGCAAGGCAGGGAGCACAAAAAGGGTGGGCAATACATGGATATATCTAACTTACTTGCTCTGGCTTCAAACTTTCTCACTGTATGCGAATCGATAACTTCCAGCAAGATATTGCGTAACACATGTAACAATTTTCAATTTTTTAGGTCGTGCATTATTTATTTATTTATTTATTTATTTATTTATTTATTTATTTATTTATTTATTTATTTATTTATTTATTTATTTATTTGTACCTGCGGGTCCCTTGTGGAGGCATTAGAGTAAGGTGGAATTAGAGAAATAAAAAAATACAAAGACTATACAAGCACAAAAAGTTTTGTAGCTATGTTTTAGAAAGTTGATTTGATGTATAAATAAATAGAATTAGCAGCGTAATTAATAACACTGTAGTGATGTAGAAGGCAGATTTGACGAATCCCACACTTTGAGTTCATACGAGACGAGGATGTTTGTAAATGCACCCATGGTTGGCAGAGGCGTAAGGGCTTGCAGCTCCCACGAACACTGCCCGTCCCTCTGTGGGGGCAATGTGCGGCATATATCGCAGTCTACACTCCCCACCTCCCTCGCGCGATTTGTGATCGACGAACGGCAAATGGATGGTGTCCTGCACTGGTGTCACGGGCTCGCTACCCCAATATAGCACTAGCATTGGTTAGCGTTACTTAGTCGCGGCAGTGTTAGCTCATATATATATATATATATATATATATATATATATATATATATATATATATATATATGGCCTGTTTCTGGTCGAAATGTCAGCGTGAATGTTTTTCACGGTGGCTTATACAGGGTGTCCCAAATATCACGCCGCATGATTTAAAAAAAGAGAAACGTCGTTACGCCATCGCGTAACGACGTTGCTGTAGTAAGTAGCCACTACTAATTTTTCGTTAATCAGGTTTAGTTAATTAATCCTCATTATGTTTCAAACTCGACAAATACTCACCTAATCATTAAAATCTCAATGAGGCATCTATAGGCATGCTCAATTAAGTGACATCTAACGGCGTTATTTTCAGCAACGTAGTAATTACGTGCTTATTTTTTCCGGCTGATAAAGAAAGCACGCGAACTATGAAAAATAACACGTGACTACGCTCCCACCCGCAAAAGGTGGCAGCGTAGTCTTGACTCGCTACCTCACAGTGATGATGTTTGATGGCGATGCTTCCTGGTGCGCGCTGCAGTCTAGTCACGTGTCATTCTTCAGATTTCGCGTGCTTTCCTTGCCAGCCGGAAACAATGAGCGCGTAATTAGTACGTTGCTGCATTTAGATGTCACTGTCATATATGCCTCATTGATATCTTAATAATTAGGTGAGTATTTGTCGAGTTTAAAACACAATTGGGACTAATCGACTAAACCTCATTAACGAAAAAATTAGTAGTGGCTACTTACTATAGTATACTGGGAACAATATGCACTATGCGTGTGCTTCGCGCAACGACGTTGCCCCCTTTTTTTAAATCGTGCTGCGTGATATATTCGGGACACCATGTATGTATGTATGTATGTATGTATGTATGTATGTATGTATGTATGTATGTATGTATGTATGTATGTATGTATGTATGTATGTATGTATGTATGTGTGTATGTATGTATGTATGTTTCTTTTTTGTTATTAGTTTTTAAAGACACAATATTAATGAGAACTAACAGACAATAATGCCAAAGAAAGTATAGGGGATGTTGTTTAATTAGGATATAAATGCGAAGAAAGTAAAGTGGACGAAAAGATAACTTGCCGCCGGCAGGGACCGAACCTGCCAAGGTCGCAGTTTCGGTGTGTGTGTGTGTGTGTGTGTATGTGTGTGTGTGTGTGTTTGTGAGCGGTTCGCTCTTATAAGAGCTCGAAATACGAGCCCGTCACTTAAACAGGGACTTCGGAAGACACCTTGTCTTCCGAAGTCCCTGTTTAAGTTACGCGCTCGTATTTCAAGTACAGCGTGAATCAGAAACTCACCCAGTCAGCCATTTTAACAACTTATAAGAGCATCGTCCTCATCCTATCTCCGCGATGTACTTCTTGCACATGTAGGACAACCTGTTCTCCCGCGCCCACGTGTATACCCGAGGATGGCGCTTCGGCGTCTGTCGCGCGCTGCTCTCGCTGGCACCGAGGCGTTGCGCGGCCTCGCATCAACCACAAGCAGGGGGGAGCACGCCGAGGCGGACGCGCATTGTGCGGGCAATTGGCGATCCCCGCGACCGCTTTTGTGCATCGATCAGCGCGCCGAATAAGCGGCCGCCGAGAGCGACCAACAAGCCCTTTCACATCGGGCCGCGAGACCGCAAGTCTCCGGAATCAGCGGACGTTACGCGCGTACACGCTTCGCCTGTAAAGCCCCTGCACCATTGTTGCACAAAGGGACGCGCCATAAATCAGTTTAGACCGGTTCTTTCAAAACTCTTATCTTCCCTCATTCGAAGACATGTTTACCAGAATAAAAAAGGTTATGGCAAGTCTTCCACTCAGCGCCAGGCCTCGATATCAGCACTAACACCGCCAATTTCGAGCTGCCTCTCGCACTATTCTCCCTCCACTTTGCCGGAATTATTATTTTTTTTTTCGAGAAGATTACGACTGACAATTTTACACGTCTTATACATTGCACTGTTCTAAACGCGTACTCCGTAATAAAAAAAAATGTTGGTAATCATTGATAACGAATATATTTTATGAAAAAAAAAGAAGAAAAAGAACGTGACAAGCGTGCAGAATTTCGGTTTGGGTTCAGATTCGGTCGTTATATTCGCGTGGAGGTGTTCATAGTAAAAAAAATATATATATATATGAACTGAAGTGCATTAGATTGGCCGGTCTATCGGCGTATTTATTCTGTGTGTGTGTGTCTCGTTTTACATTTATTATTTGGCGAGGTACGAATTCTTCAAGTTGGCACATGCAGTAAAGATTTCACAATTAGCGCATTACCACTGCACCGCATAGTGCACGACCTTTGCCCCGTGCATATTTCATTTATCGATTGGATTTATCGATTTCCATTTATACATAGGCGCACACTTACACACGCACACACAAGGATTGGTAAATGGTGGAGCGGGAAAAGCTACACAGGCGCGGCTTTATGGTACCCTCACCCGCTTGGTACATGCATGGTATCGCAGACAAAACACATTGATATAATATGTTGAAACAATGGTCGTGGATGCATTGCGTTTTATGAAAAGGGAAAATACAAAATATTTTGCTGAAACGATAACTTTGGAAATAATGGGGCAATAAGGAATATAATATGAAAATTCCTAACATACATAAATACACGAATAAGGTAACGTAAGTAAGCCTTCGTAAGACACATAAATCCTAAAGGAGGGAGAGCGTCAAACGCTTGAATTCCGACAGTGTTAAGTCCTGTCGAGCACAGCCAGCGCAGTCTATATCGTATGAATTTGGTAGCCTTTGGCGCGACGAGGATTTTGCCCTCATGTGAAGACTCGGTTGTGTGCAGTGGCGTACCAACTCGTTCGCGAGTGGGGGGGGGGGGGTGCACTGTGTCCGCCGTGTGTTGTGTGTGTGTATATATATATATATATATATATATATATATATATATATATATATATATATATATATATATATATATATATATATATATATATATATTGTAGTGGAGCAGATGCACGACCGAGGATGCGCCTGTGAAGGAGGACGAGAAACGACCCGCGTTCTGATTGCGCGAGAGCCTGTGCCGCCTTTTGCCAGCCTTGCACTGTGTCAGCGTACGGTCCCTTTTCGTCGCGACTTCATTACACCAATAAACCTCATCACATTTGGTGGAGGTTGCTGAGATTCCCAACCAGACCTGGAGCTCCGCTCTCGCAAGTTGGCCGAGCGACCACCGGACAACATGACTGATGCAGTCACTGCCCAGCCAGCACCACCGGCTGTCCCGACCCCCTGCCCCGGCTCTACCCGTCAACGAGACCCGCCCATCTTCAGCGGAAGTGGTGAGCACGACGTCGAAGACTGGCTCTCCTTGTACGAACGCGTGAGCGCTAGCAACAAGTGGGATGACGACTCTAAGCTCGGCTACGTTATCTTTTACTTGGCTGACGTCGCTAAACTTTGGTTCACCAACCGCGAATCCGCCATCGCCGACTGGTCAGCCTTCAAGACTCTCATCACCGAAGCATTCGGCCGACCAGAGGTGCGCAAACTCCGCGCTGACCAGCGTCTCCGCCACCGAGCACAGCAGCCTGGCGAGACATTTCCCAGTTACATTGAGGATGTGCTGGACCTCTGCAGGCGGGTTAACCCATCTATGCCGGAAGACGAGAAGATCAGACACATCCTCAAGGGTATCGAAGATGGCGCATTCCAGATGTTGCTGGCGAAAAGCCCGACCACTGTGGCAGTGCTCGTAAGCCTGTGCCAGAGCTTTGACGAATTGCGCCGTCAGCGGTCCATCGCCCGGCAAAGTCTCCCACCACCAGATTCGATCTCGGCCTTCGCAGTAGCAAACGGCAACGTTTGCCAGGGCACCCTTACAGACCAGATCAAGGACTTTATCAGAGAGGAAGTGGCCCGACAGCTCTCCCTGCTGCCTCATAGCGACGCGCCCACCGCAAGCCTGCCCCCGACACTGCAGCAGGCCATACGCACCGAAATTTGTGGAATATATATATATATATATATATATATATATATATATATATATATATATATATATATATATATATATATATATATATATATATATATATATATATATATATATATATATATATATATATATATATATATATATATATATATATATATACATGAGGTGATTTTTTTTTGTATTCATAGAGCTGATCAGATGACTTGCCTTTCAAAACTTTGTTTTAAGCCATGGAAGAATATGCACAGACAGATTGTGCAGGCTGGGCCGCCCTATACCGCGACAACACAACAGTGTTTAATAACATTTTGGAAATATTACCGTAAAGTTTGAAAAGTACATCCAATTTTAACCTGATACTCTGAGCATTGCATCAGCAAACTTCCCAGTCTTAGTTTGGCGTTGTAGATACGATGAGTATGAGGAACCTGCTTTGACTCTAGTACCTAAAATTCTCACTTATAAACAAAATATGTGGCTGACAAAGCAGGGTACTTCGCAGAAGACTTCAGGATAAGCCGAGTGCCAATTTCTTTACCATTAGAGCCCCCTAATATAAAGTCTTTCTTAAGAAGAATACCAAGTTCAGTCGATTAATACTTAAACAGACCACATTTAGCTGTTTGTGTATAGTTATAAGATTATAAATCACTACGAATTTTTATACTAGGTGTCGTTTCTTGCCCTCCTACTTTTCCCAGCTTTCGTGGGGGTGGACGGAAAAGCGGTGAAGTGGCCCTGCACTCCTCCCCTCCGGTTCCTCCACGTAAATAGCCTACGTAAACTGTGTAAGCTAAAAATTTCCTTCAAAAAATGTTGGCGACTATAACGTTAAACTACCCTGCAAACTACCCTGCGTTAGCTGTTAATGAGTGGTCGAAATTTTCTGGGTCATGCTCACAACAGCTGAACTGACACTTGGGCTAGTTGGATTCGCAAAAAGGGCCCTAGTTGTGTAAGTGTGCCTTCTTTAGCCCTGCATGAGAGAGAAGTTTCTTTCTTGAATAGTTTTGTCAGATGATACAGTTTGTTCATAGGTAGTCCTAATCTTTTGCATTTGTCCTCTCTTGACGTCATCAGCGTGTGGTCACGTGGTTATAGGTTGTGCTTTAAAATGTGTGTTTCTGCGCTAATAAAGTTAATTGTGAGAGCAGCGCTGGCGTTCGTGTCCCTTCTTCAACTCTGTCCTCGTTGTATCGCGCGGAATCCACCCAATATGTCCACAGCAGCTGCTCGTAAAACGACGCAACAAATGACGCATAAGTGACCCACCGCTTAATTACCACGTATGCATGGCTGCGTAAAAATATAATAATAATGAACTATTTTCAATACGGCGTATTGTTTGTCATTGGTTCCTCGCTATTCGTCAAAAATTTTCAATGTGCCATAAAACCGCCTTCTTGTTACGCGACGTCACAAGTCTGCGAAAACTCGCGGCGTTAAAATGAAGTGTGCACAATAAACAGCACATTACTCTTTTGAACAACAATTCTTTTTTTTTTTCGGAATAGCCAGACAGTGTCCCTTTCTGAACGTAATTTAATAAGGCTGCCCCCCAATCACATTGGCAACGGCTGCTTATAGCAGCTTGCGAGATGGAATCATATGCGCATAATAGATACTTCCAGTTGTAGTATAACGATGTTGAGCAGTTCTTGCGCGTGTAAAACTCTCTGTGAACTCATCGTTGCTGACAAAGAGGTAGAGAGAGAAATGAACATTATTAGGAACAGGCACAATCCTTTGCAGGTGGGCAGCCTACTTAGTTCAGAAAACCGTAAACGCTGATTATCTCCCTGGTGAGGTGGATCAAGTAACTGGGCAAACTTGAAAGCTGGGCTTCTCAATGTGCTCGAGTCCACTGCCTTGTTACAAGCCGCCACGATCGCTGCAGGCTACCATATCATAAGCCAAGTGAAGCAGGCTAATCGGAGACTAAAGTGGGAATAATTTTACCTGTCCTGGATAGGCACAACTAAAATACTGGGCACTTATACACACTCGTCGATTCACAGCAGCTTGAATATATATGGAGCAGTGGCGATGCTATTTGTTTTCAAAGAAAGAAACTGAATTTCCTGAAAAAGGAGAGCGTTTGATCGGGCTATAAAACGTTTACTGGTTCCCGTCCATACTTGCGTCGCGGATTACTTAAATTTCAGGCCAGGCTGACCAAAGTAAAATCATGACAGATTGCTGTAATGTCATAGAGCCCTTGGGGAGCAATAGCCTCCTCTGCAATGCTCGAGCGCAAGACGCACAAGCGTGGAATAGGCAGCCCGCACCGCAGGTAGCCTACAGTGCGTGGTCATGACACAAGGAGGACAGTCGTCACAGTAGGATCGTAGGACAAATTTTACTACAAAATTAAGTTATTGCTGCGTTCAAGTAAAACTTTGCCTGACTTCTTAGTTTCCCAGTCTGCAGCCGGCAATAACCACTGTCGTAAGTGGGGGGGGGGGGGGGGGGGGGGCTAGCGCCCTCCTTGCCCCCCCCCCGGTAGCAGGGGCGTAGCCAGAAATTTTTTCGGGGGGGGGGGGGTTCAACCATACTTTATGTATGTTCGTGCGTGCGTTTGTATGTGTGCGTGTATATATACGCAAGCAAAACTGAAAAATTTCGGGGGGGGGGGGGTTGAAACACCCCCCCCTTGGCTACGCCCCTGCCCGGTAGATACGCCTATGGTTGCGTGGCCAGCCCCACACTGTCTGCACCGTTTATTCCTTTCGCGCATTATATACGGCGTCATTTGCAACTTGGCGTCCTGACATTGGAGGGGTGCATGCATTGGCTGCACAGTGCAACGAAAGCGAGAGTCCCAAGGCCTTACAGATGTCTCGGGTTTTTTTATCAGAAAAGCAGAACATCAACGGAATCGCAATGCTACATATATGATTGCGTAAACGCATGAACAGAGCGTGGCGCTCTGTTCATGCGCTTTTTTTTTTCAAGCGGGAATGACTGAGCTTTCACGCGCAGCTCATCAGTATTACAGCTGGTCCTGCAGGGCTGACTGAACTTGTGCAAATGAACGGTGTTACAAAGCAAATGCGAGGGTCCTGGGCCAGATGTCTCTAAACGAGTTTTCCTGCTACTAGGACTCCCCCCCCCCTCATTTCGGAGAACGGATTAGACACCTACACCTGCTGTCTTTTCCCTGAACTGAGCGCTTCGGTGGGAAGCTGGCTGCTACACGCGGGTCCCCTCCGCGGGACGCGTATTTGCATCGAGTGTGCTTTTGGTTAAAGCTGGCGCCTTTTGTTCGTAAAAGGATTATCAGTTCCCCGAGGTGGCATTGTCTCCCCCCCCCCCTTTTCTTCCGAACTGGTCGGACGTGGAGAGTGAGAGCGCAGTGGTCCCTGGCGTGCCATCCTGGGGGCAGTGACCTATGTGTCGAAGAGACGGACCCTCCAAAGGCATGCACGTTTGTGATTGGACATTTGCCGATTAAGGAGTTTCCCTATCTTGGGAATGAAGCGTATTTAAGGAGCAGCAGAGCGTCTGCTCGGCACGGATCGATCGGACTAGATGTCGCTCTGACGATCCTGTCCTCTATGATGTTAATAAACGTCTGTTAAGTTTCCTCAACGCCGGTCTCTCTGCCACGGCTTCCTGCTGTTCTGGACGTCCCTTGGCCTGCGGTACGACTCCTGCCGCTCAGCTCCCAAGCTACCCCCCGGGTCCGCATCGGACAACGAGGCCCCTCGTAACAACGGGAAAAAAAATTAATGCAAATAAATGGTCTCTTTATATACTGGCCGCAGATCAGCAGATCAAATCGTGTGTGTGTGTGTGTGTGTGTGTGTGTGTGTGTGTGTGTGTGTGTGTGTGTGTGTGTGTGTGTGTGTGTGTGTGTGTGTGTGTGTGTGTGTGTGTGTGTGTGTGTGTGTGTGTGTGTGTGTGTGTGTGTGTGTGTGTGTGTGTGTGTGTGTGTGTGTGTGTGTGTGTGTGTGTGTGTGTGTGTCGAAGCGGGACTATATCGAAGCGTTTATTGAAAAATAATAGATGTGTTGGGAGCGGGTGGGTGAGGCCCCTATTGCAGCGCTCCACTGGCTCGAGCAGTGCCCAGAAATTTCTTTTGAGGGGAGGGTTCTAACCTTTATGTTCGTGCATTTGTATGTTGCGTGTGTATATACAAGAGCGCTAGTTGTATCTCCCGATCCTCGCTGACGAGCCATGTCTTCAATTGCTGCAATGTATTGCTGCAATTGCTGAAATGTATTTTAAAAAAATACAGTTTAAGACAAGATGCGGACAATATTTCGTGTGGAGTCGAGCCCTCACCGGCCGGGAGACTCCTTGTCACAGTCCATCGATGAGCGCTTCGGGCGTTTTGCGATGCAGTGAAATGATGAACTCTGTGGCGGGTGCCAACCTTAAAAATTCGTATCTCGGCTGTCCGAAGGGCCCGGGCCGTAGCCGAGGAGCTACATCTTCCCGTGCCGACCTGGGTGGATCAGCCACCGACCGGGCGAAGAGATGGAGCCTCTTCGCTTCCGCCCCTGATGCCGATCCCTGTGGTCTTTTTCAATGCAGTTCCTCGCTTGCTCGCTCGGTTAATATCAAATTTAAAAAGTCATACTGGTGAAAGTGGAATTCCATTAGACATAGGTATATCACTTTAGATCATTGTTTTAGTATACACTCCGTTCACTGCGACTGGCGCGCCACCGCGCGGCCGTCAGAAAAGGCAGACGTTGAGAGCCCGAGCAGAAGCGAACGCTTTCCCTGCTTTCCCGCGCCCGCTAGCACGCAGTTATATGTGTTCTGTGACGGAGCAATGAACTGCTGCGTCGTCGGTTGTACCAACAGGTACACGTCGTGTCCTGCGGGAACGACGTTTCACCGTTTTTCAACTCGTCCGTGCTTTATTGGGCAGCGGCAGAAGTGGATCGCGGCTGTGCGACGAAAAACGTAAGCTTGGTTCCCGCTCCCTCTGCCGTCTCGCGTTCTGCGGTTTTGTTTTTCTTGTGCCGCTAACATCAGTACATTTCAGCCATGACGGAAGAAACTGGGAGCCCTCTCGGCACTCGAAGATATGCAGTGCACATTTCGTTGGGGGTGTGCCGTCCAAGGATGCGTCATCCCCGTCGTACGTGCCAACGATATTTCCTGACGAGTATCGTAAGCGTTCCGTGCTTGCAGAAGATAAGCTTGGACGCTATGAAAGGTGAGAACTCCGCAAACTCTTTTTAAAGTGGCTGTCAGCTATTGACATTATTATATGCGATTAGTTTCTTGACGACCCCTCAGCCAATATTTCGTCAGTTGGTGAGCTCGACGGCTCGTGTGACCGATTTGGTTTTAGTAGTGAAGCTTGCTGGGCAAGTTGGTGAATCAAGACTGTAGAAACAACGCGAACGTAAAGTACGGGACGAAGAAGAAACACATACGACGACACGAGTGCTGACTATCAACTGTGTATTTCCTGTTATGTCGCAAACGCAGGAAATAAACAGTTGATAGTCAGCGCTCGTGTCGTCGTATGTGTTTCTGCTACGTCCCGTGCTTTACGTTCGCGCTGTTCCTGCAGTCATGATTTTAGTGCTGGCGGAAGCGCAGCTGTTCAAGTAGAGATGCGCTAACTGGGAGTCGATCCCCGTCCCCCCGAGATGTTGAGGGACAAAAATGTCAGGTGGTCGCGGCTCTTCGGAAAGATCCTAGGATTAAAGCAGAAAGACTACGGCTGGGGTAGCCTTACGGCACTCAGAAGCTTCGAGAGATCGTGGTCCCGAAAATGTTAAAATGAATTAAAAAAAACAAAAAAACAGTGGTATACACAGAACACAGTGAGAGGAAACGACGGGACACTCACTGTGTCCTATGTTTACCGCTGGTTTTTTAAATCAATTTTGACAATGTACCAACTAGCCCAGTCCAACGCCTTGGTACCAAAAATGTTTGCCCACCTCTGCGCTAGAGCGTAGCTTGGGTTACACCAGAGTTTTCGCAAATTATAAAAGCGTAGTGAGCTCGCGCAGACGAGAGAGCCAAGTGCGCAAGCACTTTTAGTGGTTGATACTTGTAGTAAACAGCTGACCCTGTAATCATTCGGCGTTGAGGAAACGAACATAGTGTGCAGCATGTAGACAAATGTGAACACAGAACTAAAATCGAGGCTGTTTATTTTTATATTAGATCTGGCCGTTGTTGCAGTTTTCTTTTTGTTTTGTTGTTTCACTGGAGCCGGACAGGGAGAGAGACAAGGAGAAGCAGATCCGTGATACCTATTAGCTGTAAACAAGATGACAAGGTTGCTCTAATTTGAAGCAGTTCTACTGCTGCACCTCAATCTGTCCGTGTTATGTAAGCTCGAACCAAACAGTACTTCAACTGTTTAAAACTTGCAGTAATTGCCCTTCCCTCCCCTTTGCTCTGGTATTTTTTCGTTCATTTCTAGCTTGCATTGTGATAAATTAGATAAGTTACAGCACACATTTTTCGCTTCAGGATTAAGAAGCGGAGAACAGCTACACCAGCTGTTGCAAATCTCGCCCACTTCGCCGTGTTGCAAGCTGCACCACTTAGAGCCACCATGGACTCGCCAGCATCTTCACCACTGATGGAGGAACCTGAAGACACCGATGAAAATAACGAATCCGAACAGCTGCAAGGCGTTGAGGTTGGTGCTGTTGTAATACTGTAAGGCATGTGAGGGCTTTTGTCTTTGTTTGCCTGTTTAGGGATCTTTTATGTGGCATACAATTGGTGTTGTACTGTAAAATTAAGCTAGAAAACACCTTGTTCTGTTATCTGAAAATTGTAACACTACATCACTTTTATGCAGGTCTCAACGCAGACGCTGGAGACACCGCAGGCCCACAGTAAAGGTGTCCTTACGATTGCCTGCACCCTGTTCGCCGATGCATGCGAGGCGTCCACCCAGGTTGCATTCTTTGCAGCTGAACAGCCAGCAACGGCTGACGCAAGTGTGGCTGCGTTGTGCTTGGACGACCACCAACCAAAGGGTTTCTATGGCTACCAGTCCTTGGTAGACAAGGAAAATGATGCCCTCAGAGACCTAACTGGGGTGACCGTTACTGTGTTCCTGGCCCTATTGCGCCTAATGCCACAGGTAAATGTTAGATCAACCTCTTATTGACACCAATTAGGGCATATTCACAATGCACAATTTATTTGTTTTATTTATTATAATTTAAATTGAACAGTAAAATATATTTGCTTGTTCATGTATTGGTGCTTTTATGTATTTTTATGTCCCTTGGGAATTGTGGCAGCCTCCTCACACTTATTGCTTTTTCTGGTTGTGAAATAATTAACTGCACAGATGTATACAAGATGACGATTATAATAGGGATTTGTTTCCATTTCATTGTGCCAGGCCTATGGTACTGCAGCATGGTGGTATTCCCCCTCGTTTTCACATGCACTAGTACACAATCTATCTGCTAATGATTCAGTACGTTTGAAGCCAAGTGGTCTATCGACCACAACTCAAAGAACTTTGTCCACGGTTTGACAGTATTTAAGGTTAGTGATGGAGATAATCTTTTAGCATAATGGTTGGGGAAGTTTCTGGATTAATGAGAGCAAATTTTTTTTGTTTCATCTCTACTAAAAACGTCGTGCTCTCAAAATACCCCTTTTTTTACAGGTGCGTGGCGAGAGGTACTTGGACCTGGCAGTGGGCAGCAAGCTCCTGTTGTGTCTTATGAAGATGAAGCATGGCCTCACGTTCTCTGCGTTAGGAGTTCTCTTTGGCATTCATCGTACAAGTGCATCGCGGATTTTCTATGCCATTTTGGATGTCCTCTATGTCAGTACTCAAGGGTGGATCAAGTGGTTTTCAAGGGATGTCGTCCAAGCAACAATGCCTCCCTCTTTCCGCCTAAACTATACCAATTGTAGAGTTATTGTCGACTGTTCAGAAGTGAGAATTGAGAAACCAGGTAAGGTCGCTGACCGGGTAAACTGCTGGAGTAACTACAAGAGTGACTTTACTCTGAAGTTCCTAGTTGGGATCACTCCATCCGGTTATATAACATATATTTCGGATGTGTTTGGGGGCAGATCGAGTGACACATACATCCTTGCCAACTCTGGCTTGATCAACTTGTTGGAACCCGGGGATATGGTGATGGCAGACAAAGGCTTTCCGCATGTCAAGTGCGACTTGGAAAGTAAGGACGTCACACTTGTCATGCCACCATTTGCAAAAGCCAACCAACAGTTCACGAAGGCGGAGATGCAAGAAACCTATAAGGTTGCATCTCATCGCATTCATGTAGAGAGATGCATCCAGCGTATAAAGAGTTTTGCAATATTGAATGAAAGGCTAACTCCAGAACTTAAGTGTCACATCGACAAGATAGTACATCTGTGCAGTGTGTTGGCTAACCTACAAGGTCCTGTGATCAAGACTGTGTAATGAGTCCTGTGATCTACAAACTTGTGCTTAGCAGAATGAGCACTCCAAGCACAGCGGAATCAAATTATGGCTGTAATTTATTTCATGAGCAATAGCAATGACTACAAATATTAGTGCTGTTGTCTACTTTTGGATTATTACGTGTCTTATGTGACAACAATATTTTAATAGCAGTTCTGTTTTCATGCCCCATCTTGCCGTCTTGTGTATGTATTGAAGTGACTGGCATTTGTTTTGAAGCTGTTGGCAGTTCGATTAAATTCGCTGGCACACAGCCTACTTGTGATGGTGCTTGGATTAAATTGGTGCTAGGATGAAATGTTTTCTACATACATAAATAGTTTGACGCTCAAATCACTTCTGTGACATTCAAATTATTTTAGCTGGCACTTGGATTGAAGCGAACAGGAAGACCTGTAGTTTCAATAGTCCCCCCTCCTCCAAGTGCACTTTTGCGAATGTTGTGCAAGCATTAAAGTGTCGAGGCAGAACATGGAATTGTGTATGAGGCCGAGCAGATTGCTTCAATAAAGCAGCAAAAGTCAGTAGCTTTTTCTTCAGCTCTTTATTTCAGGCAATAAAAGGCAGATGTCCTCTGCCTGACTAGAAACACGGCACCTGAATGCCCACACTGGGAGCATGCAGCAACAAAAAACATACATTATTGCACATAACAAATACAAAAAAACATTATACACTATTGCACATAGAGAAGTTTCATGCTAAGTAAACAATTGCACAAGGCATGTAACTTTGCAGTCATAAAGAAAAAAATTACAAATCAATACAGGAAACCTCAGCGAATTTCTTTATACGGAACGTAACGCTAGATTATTTTAAGCAATAAAAGGCAGACGTTCTCTGCCTGACTAGGACTCCAGCACCTGGATGCCTATACTTGGAGAATGCAGCAACAAAAACCATTATACACTATTGCACATAGAGAAGTTTCATGCTAAGTAAACAGTTGAACAAGGCATGTAACTGTAGTCGTAAAAGAAAAAAATTACAAATCAATAAAGAAAACCTCAGCAAATTCCTTTATACGCAACGTAACGCTAGAGTTTAACACACGCATTTTCGGTGGAGGCGAAAATGCTTGAGGCCCGTGTACTTAGGTACGTGCACGTTGAAGAACCCCAGGGGGTCAAAATTTCCGGAGCCCTCCACTACGGCATCCCTCATAATCATATCGTGGTTTCGGGACGTTATACCCCAGTAATATTAGAGTTTAACACAAACTTTGCTGCCTCAGCGCAGCAGGGAAGTAGTGCCTAAAAAAAAACCACTCCAATTTTGGCACGACTTCTTCCAGAAAGGAATCGTCCCTTCTTACTTCCATACATTTTGACCCCTTTGGCGAGTACACGTAGAAGTCGCATCTGCTCGCACCTACTACATACATGCTTATTTGAACCTGTGTGTAGTAGGGGTGACTTTCTCGTAGTTGCAGGTTTTTTCCATTGAAGTGGAGATAGTCGACGTTGATATCGCGGTCAACTACAGGCCGTGACTCGCACCTGTAAGGGGCCTTGATCTCCAGCAAGCGGATTCCTTCTTCATCAATCAAGCCATCGGGACTGCAGCACAGCCACGGCTGCGAAGTGCTGATCACAAGTCCGACTTGAATCACCTTGCGGCCCGTTTTGGACTCGTATTCCTTTCGTGCAACTGGTTCCATTGATATGCCATATGCACATGCAGCGCTTTTGAAAGATCGCGGCGTAACAAGTTGTTGTGCCAAGCTCTCAAAGTCCGCTTGACGTATCTTGATACGGTGAGCTTTGGAGCTGGCAGAAATTCTCAAAGCCCGCGCACAATGCCACTGCGGGCATCCACTTTGCAGAATTGTCTGCTTAGCGATGTCACTGCGTTCTTCCTCAGTGACCACGACCTTGAGAAGAAAGTCATCGCTTACTTCTTCGACTGGGATGCTTTCTGCTCCAAATGTATTGCTCGGCTGTCCTAGCCGTCCGAGCACCTTGTCCAAATGAGCCAGGTTTTCGGCTATTTCTTGCTCTTGGCGTAGCATGATGCCCAAGGGGCAGTTTGAGTCGATGATGGCTCTGGGCACGGGTTGCCTCACCAGCTTCTGATCTGGGGGTTTAGGAGGGTACATCTCGGAGAACAAGACTCCCTTGTTGTACATTCCCAGCTGCTTGGCAGATGGCCTCTTCCATACGTTCTCGACAGAGGTCTTTGTCGAGGTGTCTTCCTTGTTGACGAACGTAACCACTGCTGCTGCATGCTTGCACTGGCCTGAGATACCACCTCGGCAGGTGCAATGAGCTTGTCTGACGTTCCTGGTGGCATCGAGCTGGAGAGAAAAACATACGCAAGGCATTTTAATAAGGCTCAAGATTGATGGAAGATTTTAATGAACCTTATTAACTCGCCATGTACAATTCACAAATTTGAGGAATGCAATGCGAGGTCAGTAACTTGCTGGGTTGATTTGTTAGGACCATTAATTAAGGGGCGAACTGAGTTACGTGGTATATTACCGTAAATACACCTAGCGGCCCTGCAGCGCTTTGCGCACTCGGTAGGATCAATCTAGGACGCAGAGTAACAAAACTGCAGAGTATCCACGAAAAAAAAAGGAAGCTTTGCGAACGCTGTTGCGACGGAAGCGCAGTGTTTGTTTCGGAAAGTAGCATAAACAACGAAAGAGGTTGTAGCGAATGAGGTAGACTGATGGTGGCCGAAGTGACCGTGCCGTCGTCGGCGCCACATCAGTTGAAGCGAAAGACGAAGCGGGGCCGATCGTAACACGTTTATTTCTCGCCCGCACCTCAAGCTGTTGGCATGAGCCGCGCGAGCGGCGAGGTAAGAACGATCATGATGAGCGATGATGATGCTGCAATAAGGTCGTTGCTACGCGCGACAATTTCAAGCAAAATACTCGGTGGCTGCGAATCGACATGACACGAAGCCGCCAACAAATAACCACGCCGCCCGGCCACTCGCCGAAATTTCTACGGCGAGTGGCCGTGGAGCCGTCGATAATTCTAAAAGTACTGAGCATTTTGCAAGTACACTGGTAGTGGGCATGCACCAATAATATTCTAAGCATGAAAGAATGACAGCTTACCTCGATAGCTATGGAGTAAGCCTCTTGTGTGACGCACGCCTGACGCACGCATTTAGCCGTCAGTACTGACGACGCCGTAGCCAGGCGTTCACTCACGTCAAAAACGTGGCCGCTCTCGTGCAGGTTTTCCCCTTTTTTAATGGTGGCATCGCGGAAGAACGATCCCACTACAATATCTTTAAATCCAGCTCGAAGGACTAACGCGCCAGCCACGGGTGCTTGCGCCGCCATAGCTGTCAAAGCAATGAGGCACTGTTGTCTGCTAAGGCTCTCAACGCCGCACGCTCGCCGCACCGAAAGTGGCGCTGCGTGCGTCTTTCAAGGCGCCCTCTATAGGTCCCGAACGGAGTGAATATAGGAGCACGTCTGAAAGTGAACCAAACCCGGAATTTCGACATGTCTGTCACGTTTCCTTTCTTTTTTTTTTTTTTTTAAGAGCGAAGCTGTTTAAGGTCACCGTGGTTTGTCTGTCGGAAATAGAAATGACCATCATCGTGAACCGGCACGCGCTCTCTATACATCCCCTTCTTCGTCCTCTTCTGCTAACACGTGCGCCGATTTATCTGGCGTGGCCTGTAGTAACCCTGATGGGTCACCGGCTAGCGCGTGAACTAGCTACCCGCGGCGGTGACCGGTCATCTCAGACGGGACGGGAACGGGGATGCATGGACTTCGAGGATCCATTAATATCATTCCACGAGATCACCTCAGCTCACAAACTAGGGCGCAGGCTCTTCCCCTCTCCACACCCTAAATTACATAAAGCGCAAGCGGATACGACAACTATACAGACAAAAACGTACTACATCACTCCAGCCATGCTAAACAGAATCGATCCAGACTTTTCACCTCACTGTCAGCACTGTAATCGCGAGCACTGCGATTCCGAACATATATGCTCTGGCTGTGCCCCTTTAATTCGGGGTTAGGATTATCGGACAAACCCTCCTGGGAGGCTGCCATGCACAGCATGGCGCTCAACAACCAACTCCTGGCAGTCCAGAGGGCCCGGGACATCGCCGAGAAACTCCAGCGTCCAGCACCTTCCTGGGTGGGCTGAGCTAGCGGGACCTCCAGTCGCGTTCAGCTTCTGCCACTTTTCGACCACAATAAAGTTCTCACTCACTCACTGGGTGAGAGAACGAGTACAGAGAGAAAGAGAATGACAGAGAAAGAGAGAAATTCTTGGCGAAAAAAAAATCTTCACGTGGCGGGATTCGAACCCGCATGCCCTCGACCCGACGGCGAGCGTCATAACCACTCGGCTATCCAGGCACGAGCATAGCTTTCTATAGTATAGTGTAGCAAGGGGGTCGGAAAGGGAAGTGAGCGTGAGAAGGAGAGATGTGACGGTGAGGAGGAGGGGAGAGAGTAAAGCATAGCATAGAAATAATGCGAAAGAGAGAAATGGAGAAAAATGCAGAAAGCATAAGAAAGAGAGAGAATCAAAGAAGGAGAGTGAGAGGTAGAGAGAGAAAAAGATAGAAAGAAGGAGGAAGCAAGCGAGAAATAGAGAGAATGAAAGGGATGAAAGAGGAAGAAGAGAGAATAAATAAATAGAAATAAACAGATAAAAAGAAAGACAGAGAAGAAACAGAGGAAGAAAGAAAGAGAAAATTTGCAAAACTTTACACATATATGTAGTCCTGGCTTCTGTTATTTTTCCAAGTGTAAACTTAGAAAAACAGCAGATCGAAGCCAGGACTACATATATGTGTCCAACAGCTCCGCGTTCTCTTTAGCATTGCACCTCCAGTGGAAGCTATACGCAATCTTTTTTTTTTTTTTAGAAATCACGTGCGGTGTTTTATTTAACTTAACTTAACCCTTTGTATGCCAGCGTCCACATATGTAGACAGAACATATTAGTGAATCATGATTAAACTAGCCAACGCCTTGCCTTTATATCGATTTGAAACGGTGGCATTACTCGGTAATGCCAAAATTTGAAATTTATTTTAAGGCAAGGCGTTGGATAAATTAATCAAAATTCGCTAATATGTTCTGTCCAGATGTGGACGTTGCCATACAAAGGGGATACGAACGCACGAAAAGATGCGAAACCGACGAGATTGTGGCTCGGACGCCACACAACCTGCAGTTGAGGGAAACTGCGCCGGATGGATGTGGAATATAGTATTGCGGTGTTTGAGTAGGCGTGTGTATGAAGTTAGCTCCAGGGTTGTTATTATGGACACTGTCAAATACCGCCATATTGTCTAATTTTGTAATGGCTGAATTTTAAGCCAATCAGAGTTGACGAGTGGACTGGTGGAATTTGACAGCATCGGGGAATTTGACGATGTCCAGAATAGCACCCCACTCCTGCTTTTCGCAGAGCTACATGGAGGGTGCGCATTTGGATGGGCCGAACCTAAAAAAAATTTCACGCAGAATTACTTTGAGAAAGTGCTCTGCGCAATAAAGCAAATAGCCAAATTTTTAAAAAAAGATTAGTACGGTCGCCAAATAACATCGGATGATTGAAAATGAATGGCCCGTATGTCACATTTCGAACAGCCAAACAAAGCTTGTTTCTTTCTTTTTGAGGGGCAGATGGCACACGAAGGATTGCAGTCGCCGCTCCTTTGTTTCTCGTGCAGCAGCATCTCTGCTGGTGACATCGAGACATAGCGCAGTTGCGGGCGTCTTCCTCCAGAAAAGCCTCGCTCCCTACATTTCAGCTATTTGTCTTGCCGCGCTGAAAGCTCTCAGAGGACGGCGCGGAGAGAAAATACAGAGAAAGAAAGGGCTCTTCATCGGATTCACAATCACAGTATACGTGCTTGTTTTATATACGAGAAGGCTGCTGCCCGAAACCTGTATTCGCAGAACGACATTGTTACGGAAGGAAGCAACTTCGCTCCCGGATTTTATTTACGGCCCTTCACGCTTGATCGAACACGTAGTTTCGTCGCGCACCTCTCGTATCTCGGCCACTCCAACCCTTTTCCTTTCTGGAGGAGAGAATGGGGGGGGGGGGGGGGGGATGACACGAAATGATATCTTCCGACCAGTAAGCGTTATGCGAACGTATCTCACGCTTCGGGGCCAGGCTGTCGGGGAGGGGCGGTTCTGTATGTGTGTACGTTGCGTTGTTTCATCCCGGTTGCCGCAGTGCGCCGCCGAGAGAAGACGACGCCCTCCTCCCTCGTACCGGAAAGAGGGCAAGCAACACTGGCCCGCGTCGCCCAACGACGCTGAAACACAGGGGCCAAACGTGCGGCCGAGAAACACCGTAGTACCAAACACCCGAATCACAGCTTTGACCGCCCTCCTTCTCGCCACCCGCAAACGAAAGCAAGCCCCCCCGAAAACATCGCGCCAAGCGGGAAGGCGTGCCGAGGGCGCTGCGATCGATAAAGGAGGAAGGAAAGGGGGCGTGGACACGGGAGGGGAGGTCCTTGCGCGGTATCCGCCCTCCGCGGTTATATAAGGGAGTCGCGTCCCCGAACATTCGCGTCCGTACCGCCGTTAGCGAAGCATGGCGGAAGATCACGGCGGCCCCTTCAGCATCCGACGACTCATCAGCGACGATACCAAGTCCACGAGCGCGACAACGGGAGCGCCCGCGACTTCGACGAGCGCTTCGAGTCGCGAGAAGCCGCCGTTCAGTTACAACGCCCTCATCATGATGGCCATCCGCCAGAGCCCCGAACGACGGCTCACCCTGAACGGCATCTACGAGTTCATCATGGACCGGTTCCCTTACTACCGGGACAACAAGCAGGGCTGGCAGAACTCCATCCGCCACAACCTGAGCCTCAACAAGTGCTTCGTCAAGGTGCCACGCCACTACGACGACCCGGGCAAGGGCAACTACTGGATGCTCGATCCGAGCAGCGACGACGTCTTCATCGGCGGCAGCACGGGCAAGCTACGCAGGCGGTCGGCCGCGCGGGGCAGCCGCCTGCAACTGCACGCTGCTGCGGCAGCCGCCCTCAAGCAACACCAGCACAGGGCTTCCCTGCACGCTGCCATTCAGCCGCATCACCTGGCAACCGCAGCGTGGCCTTCATCATGGCTTCTACGATGTCAGCTGGCCGCTGCGGCCGCCGGTCTTCTCCTGTGGCCACCACCTCCATCAGCGGCAGCCGGATGCTGTGGATTGCCCGTGACCGCCGCTGCTCACCATCACTCCGCGTCGCTTCCCATTCCCGTGGCGTCAACTTCGTCCCCGGTGCAAAACCCCTCTTCATCTACAACGTCCCTGGCACCGTTGTACAGGCCCGTGGCTGTACTCAGCAGGCACAGCTAATGCGTGGGACCGAGCCCTCTTGCGGGAGAGACGACTGGTTTTGTAGGTTGTGATAACAAGCGTGATCCATCCCTACAGTGCACTCCGAGGGAAAGGGAGTTCTCCCCTCCGCGTTGCTTCCGAAAGCAAGATCAAAGGCACCGACCGACACCCCGTCGGCGATTGAAGAAAGGGAGCGCTTTTCGCGCGGTTGACAATGGCCACCGCCCAGGTGACGACTCCATTCGGCGATCGCCTTTTCTTCGAGCGCGTGGACCGCGTGCAAACGCGCCGCTTGTCAAGAGCTCCGCGGCACCGAAGAAAGGGACGAAAAGAGGCGGAGGCCGCCCTGTCACCGCAGCATCGGCCACAAACAGTGTGTGTACACGGTGGGGACAACACGGGGCCAACAAGCCGAAACAAGCCAAAGCCGACATGCGCGCTCCCTTTTACCAGCCCGCCGCCCCTCGATCGGATGCGGGGATCGAGAACCCCGATGCACGTGCGTCTGTTGCTGGTCGATTCGGCGCTTGACTGCGCCTGTTGCGTGTCAAAACACGTGTTCCTCTTTTTTTTTTTTTTTTCCTTTTCTGTTTGAGCTGACTTGACTCTGCCAAAGGTGCGGTTCTTTTTGTTTCGTTTGTGGCTTGTACGTGTACGTGACATAGCTTATGTATAGATGAATGTGTAGATATCTCCCCTCCGTCCCCGATACGCGATATACGCGTTATATGTGACAAAAGGTTTCACACACCACTGACGCGCTTTACGCTGTCGGGCTGAAAGAAAAAAAAATCTTGCTCGTCTGTTGCGGCAGTGAGCCGCACGAAGTCGGTGAACAAGAAACTGCATTGTGCATATATAATGGACCGTGTCTCAGACATCCGCGGATTGTTACATCTGTGCGTTTTGGACCGGGCGGTGAAAAGCTCGTTCACGTATATATGCTGGCTTAGTATTTGATGCGTGTTTCGCAGTTAGGGATCTCCCCACGAGTTATGCATATGCACAAGCAAATAATAATAATAAATAATAGAGAAATAACCTGCGCTGTTGACATGCTTTGTGAAAGCTGCCAAGACCGCCGCTGCCATTGGGATGGGAGCACCGTCTGTTCGTTATACGAGGCCAATTAAGTCCAGACCTGCTGTTCGCTTGCATGTGAACAACGGCCACGTGCGGTCCCGTTTTACGCGCACTTCATGCCTGTCAACTTTTCGCACGTCCTAAATTTTGCGACAAAGTCCCCTGAACCGAGCCGTTACTGTGCGCTGCGTCGGAAGAATGACAGTTATAACAATAAGAGGCAGGAATAGAGCAGAGTGGATTAGAGAACAAACAGGGGTATATGCGAAATTATGCAGCTCACATGGAAAAAGTGGACCTTGGCAGGACACGTAATGCGAAGGATAGATACACGATGGTCGTGACTTGGAGCGACGATACCAAGAGATGGGAAACGTATACCCGCGGATAGCAGAGGGTCAGACGGAGTGACAAAATCCAGGAGTTCGCAGGCATAGAACCAGCTCGCACGAGACTGCGCAAATTGGAGGTCATTGGCAGAGGCCTTCGTCTTGCAGTGGTCATAAAATAGGCCGACAATAATGGTGATTACGTGGCAGCAACGCTGGTCGACAGTGCAGTCGTGAACAATATGAGATTGAAATTACCTTTTTGTAGGCCATTGCGGCTAAACGCAGTTGACAAGCACAAAAGTGTTCAGAACACTAAATACTCAAGCGAAAAGGTATCGCGTGTAATTCTATACGTCACATTCACATCGGTACCTTACAAGTAATCGTTGATTAAACACGAATGTGCCTTCTCATATTGCTCACGACTGTGTACTGTGCCGCCTGTATACGTACACGTTAAACTGCTTGCATGGATGTCGTCTAAGGGGGGCTAAAAGCGGACAACGCCTGTCTTTCTATAACAGTCGTGCAATATGGGTCCTCGTTTCATTAAGGAAGACCTTGGACAGGAACAAGTGAATCCGCTTTCGACATGTGTAGGCCGGCTGTACTTTAAAACTAAAACCAAATTTCTCGCTTTCTGTGTACGTGGCCAATTTCGTGTTTATGCGGTTGATCAATGTCTCAGCTTACGAACCTTTCCTCATCGCTTTGGTGGAGAAAAAATTCGAGGGCCCGAATCTACGTCAAGTGGGAATTGCGACTTTTTGTTCGGGCTTTCCTCCATTCTTATGGAAATAAACTGAAAATTTAAATTGAAATTGAAACCACTTTGTAGTTACAAATTTATGTGAAGCGCCGAAAAGAAACTCAGCCTTAATTGTGCACCTCGTTTTTGTTAACCGTGAGGTTTGCTGCAAAAACTATACCACTGGCAATCAAATACAAAGCCCCTCAGCCAGAATATTTAGTATATAGTAAATGAATTTACGTAACCGTGCATTGCGTACGTCTGCAGCTTCTAATCGCTTTGTGGAGTTTCAAAATCGATCATTTTCAACCAAATTCAGTGGTACATAAATTCAACAGTACCTACACAATATTTATGCAGATACGCATAAACTTAGCGTTTTGGTGCCCCTATAAAAATGTGATTTCCTGGAAGGTTAGATAAGGCGTAATATCGCCAGAACGTCTGACTTCACGAAGATTAGATAAATCTGTATGTGTGTACCATGAGTCCTCTGCATATATGAGTGATTGCAGCGATCCTTCTGATAACGCTTTTGTATGAAACTGTGATGTAAAGCCCCCTTCTTTTCCACCCACAAGAATCATGAAACCCGATACGAAGACGCAAACAGTCTTCGCCTGTACATAGACTAGATCTCTATACTATCTATTAAAGAACAGTCTTTACTTGACATCTGTGTCTCCTCGTTTCTGCAACAGACGCCGTTCACCGTTCGAGCTGTGCTCGTATTTCTAAATGACGTCAGCGGACTTGACGGTAATGAAATTACAGTATTTAAATTGCCGTTCGCCGTAATAAGTAATGCAATGGATTATACTTCGAGCAAATATTCGCAGGTTGTCGGTTCGGATCCCACCGACGGAAAGGGTGCTTTTTCGCCCTTAATTAATTTCAATTTATGTCATAATTTTTGCACTACAGTTGAAAACAACAAATAATATTCCCTGTGCTCTCCATGGTTTAATAACTGTCTAATGAGTTCATTTGGTTGCCACTTCACCATATTGTTTTTGACTAAAATGTAGCATGTCCGCTTCCCTTACGGCATAAAAAATTCACCAAGAAAAAAGAAAGAAAATTAACACAAAGACAGGTTAATGTGGGCCCATATTCACAAAAACGTCTTAACGCTATGAATTTTCGTAAGATAATATTTCAGCCAATCACTACGCAGGACATATCATTAGTGAAGCCGGCTGACCAATGGAAAAACGCACTTACGAACTACATTTTTTTCTGAATTCGGCCCCTGTGTGTCAAACCTCAGTCGTGGGAATGAGGCAAGCCGCGTACGAACGCGAAGCCTTGAATAACGTTGATTTTGCTAACTTTTGTTAATGTAATTTGGTTGCTCTTGAAAAGTAATAGCAACATAATGTCACTACTTTCGGCCAGCTGTAATGTAATTTAGTTAAATTTTTCAGAATCTATAGAAGTAATTAGTAGTGCAAATTAATTACTTTTAAGAGTGACTTTGCCATCTCTGGACCCAAGCGTTATGCGCTGAAGTCCAGCAGAAATCAACTCAGATGTCGGGAACCTGAACTCGAACATTTTTCTATATCGACTCCCGAGTCATCCTCTTTGCACGCTGATTATCCAAAAATAATATTAATCCTGAATTTCGATTAAAAAAAGGTAGTTGTCTGAGACATCTTGATCAAGTATACGGTTTGACCTGTAGAATTGTGTGTTGCCACGTGAAGAACGTTTCAAACACTGTGATGACATGAAAGTTAAGAGTGGATCGGCGTCCCCATGGCAAAGTTAAAGAACCTCAGTTGGTCAATATTAACACTGTGTCCCTCATCATTGTATCTCGGTTATGACAGATAATGACCCAGAATTTGATTTTCAACGCTTCAAACTCATCAACCATGCTGTGTTTACATTATGATGTCAGTGTTTAGGAGAAGAAAACCAGCAATTTTTACAAGACTGCTACTTTGTAAACCGAGATGCTCTGTTGTTTACGCGCGTCCCCCCCCCCTTTTTTTTTATTTTTATTTTTTTTTGTGTGTCGTTTCGTTTCCGCTGTTTTCAATAAATGCTTCTTCTGGCACGTTAACTGAAGTCAGTTGTTTCTTTGCGTTCGTAAAGTATAAACTGGTTATGAAAAGCAAGTTTGTTAAGCTGTGCTGGCTTCGGCTCTCTCTCTCTCTCTCTCTCTCTCTCTCTCTCTCTCTCTCTCTATATATATATATATATATATATATATATATATATATATATATATATATATATATATAATATATATATATATATATAGTATATATGCAGATAATCTAACTCGACAGAAATCTACATAGTAGCGACCGTTCCATAAATATTTTCGAGAGCTCGTGTGCTTTTGTTTAGGAGCACGTTAAAAACCACCTGTGTGTGCTGTGTCGGTAGCCGTAGTCTTGTTTTAATAATGACTCATCGTGTCCAGGGGCTTAGGCAGAAACTTTTTTGGGGGGGGAGGGGGGGGGGGGCACACCTCCTCGATCTGAAGTGGGGGCCGGGTAGGCAGGTGTGGTCGAGTGTCATTTTGTGCTCTTATGCCATGGCAAAAAAAAAAAAAAAAAAAAAAACTCTTCCCTGGCTACGCCACTGATCGTGTCTTCTAAACTCTCCAAAGCTATATTGATGCATTTGTGCATTGGCCCCTTCAAAAGAGAAGTTGGGATATATTTGGTTGTGCATGTTTACGAAGTGCAGAAAGAGCGCGTACGACTGAGTATGAATGCACTACGTGCGTTGACGTTAGTCACGTGGTGTCTTTCCTGTACTTTGTCCGTGTTGTTAGGCGCGCGCTGTTTCTCTACCTCATAAATCTGGCCCCCTTAATGCATGGGAGCTGTCTTGAGCAAGTTTGTCCCGGAAGCTGTCTCAGTTTAACGTGTCTATACTCAAATAAAAGAAAAACAAGAAAAAGTGGAGCACGAGACAGCTTATTTATACTTGAAACTTTACATGCGGTCCAAAAAAATGTTATAAAAAACGCGACATCACTGTTCTAGCGTAATGATTGGGAAGGAATATAAGCGGCAAATACAGAAAGGTTAACCAATGTAGACTTTAGCTGAGCTCTGTATACATATGAGGAGGTAGGGTCTGAGAGTTACAGCATGGTCATAAGCAGTGCCTAAATGTCTGGTTCCATCGAAGAGGCGTCTCTAGTGATTCGAGCAAAGGTGGAGAGGGAAATAAAGAAGGTGAGAGAAAGAGAGGCCGATAGCTTGTTTCACACATCGTTTTATGGGCGAAATAGTCTTTAAAGGGGTCATGAACCACTTTTCCAAGTAATGATCTAATGGCCTCAGTATCGGAGTGTACTGCCTCCCGAATCGATTGCCGCAAAAATTTCTCGAATCCGTCAAGAATCAGCGGAGTTACGGGGGTTTGGCGCACGCTCCCAGCGCTTTCTCTCTTTTCTCGTGCCGACGAGCGCACTCGAAGCTAGACAGGGAGGGATGGCATGGGGGAAAGAAGTTACGCCAGCGCGCGTCATGAAACGCGATCGCTCTCCCGCTGTGATTCGCTTGCGCGAGTGCGGCTACCGTGTACTGAGGAGTGCGGCGCCGGCAAGTGGTGGCACCCCGCGGCAAGAAGCGCATCTGATCCGAACGCCGCTCTCGATTTACGTCGGCTATCGGCCAATAAGCATGCTATGTCTCTTGCGACGTACAGCGGACAGACGCCCCGCCCACCGACGAGAGTGAGAACCGGCCTCTCTTTGAAAAGAGGGTGCCTGGGGAAACGGCAACTTCGCGCTCCGCTTGTGGCCATTACGCGGCGCGCACGACTGTAATATTTGGCAGAGCAGTTCATAGCCGTGTCAGCTTTCCGCAGGATGTGTTTTTTCAATCAGCCCAAGGGGTGCTTCATGACCCCTTTAAAGGTGGTTCCTCAATTTATATGAGGCAGACATGAAACGAGAGATCCCCACACTCTGCCGGTGTGCTTGGCCGTTATCTGACCTAAAACTGCTCACAGTGAAACGAAGCGTCGGCACTTGTAACGTACGTAATATTAGCAAGAACCATTGTTTTATAGTAATGATGACGTCAAGGACAATATATAACATTTCGGAACACTTTCGACGGTCTGATGCGACGGAGACTAAAACTCAGTAAATCTAAAAAAGATTTTTGCATGAAATGCGCTTTAATTGCACTTTATACAAACAACGCGAGTCTTAATTAGCGTACCGATCTGTGTAACATCGGTTCATGGCGGTACATTAACCGAAACTTATATTATGCTGAAACATAACGCTACATTCTACAGCAAAGGGGATCTCAGATGCCTTGTCAGTACTGGTGGTGTACGTGAGACCCCACGAGGTCCCCCTTAATTTAAGCACTAGATAAACCCTGGTTTTGCGGCCACAACATGACGTGGCCATCAAGCTTGGCGTCCGAGTCACATTCTCGGCGACATGCGCTCCCAGTACCCGAGAACGAAAGCACGTACGTGTGAAGAAAAAGACGAAAAGTACACCAGATTCAGTTGGACTTGTTCGTATTTCAGATGACCCGTATATATACGCATATATGTATACATTGAACTGTCAGGCACCAGCATCGTTGTTTGGCCCCTCTGTCCCTTCGTGTTTTTTGGAGCAACCGATTCAGTCATGCAGGAAGATGACACGTACACAAGAGTCATGCTTTTGGGAAGCACACGGGGTAACGTTCCCAGCCATCTTAGACACGCTTTCCAAGGGGAACGCGTTCTAAGACGGCTTATTCAACCGCACCCGCGGCCTTTCTGTTATGTTTGGTGGGGTGACGTGCTTTGGTGTTCTACTTTGGTGTCGTGCTGCGTGCTCCCATCTGGCATGTGTTCCTTTCGCGTGCTGCTGAGTATGCCGTCAAGGCAACCGGTGGGCGTGTCCCCCAGACGCCTTCCCTCTCTCTCTTGTGCACAGCGCAGGAAGGACAAAGGCGTCGCCGCCGCCCTTGCAAGAAGCCGCCGCGGTTAAGCGCCGTATCGAACCGAGGGGCTTTCGGGCTCCCTGCACGCGGCTCCTTTGACACGCTAGTACGGTGCAGTAACGCTAGCCTGCCTGGAGACATCGGTGCTTGGTTTCCGCTACATGAACGTATACATCAGTCGCGTAAAGCCAGGGGGTGGCTTTTGTACGCGCACACTTACAAGCACACGCACGAACATGCATAAAGGGCGGTCGCATCCCCCCGAAAAAAAAATGTCTGGCACGACATCTCCCCAGATATACGTGATGGCTTATTTATTTTGTTTATTTATTTATTTTTATTTGTTTAATGTATTTATACTGTCGATCCCGTCAGGGATCATTACAGGGAGGGCATGTTCACACATAACAATACAAATAGCAAAAAATTAGATTACACAAAAACATAGGCAGTTAGCAAAGACAAACAACGAAACGCAATCAGTTACATCGTAACTATAATACATGGGAAAAATAACACATCGAAAAAGTGAAGCGTGATCAAAATCATACTTAACTTTATAATCGAAGCAAAGTCATGGCCATGTTGAGTTTCTTCTTTTGTTGTTTTGTTTTGTTTCGTTCTAAGCGCATATAGCATTTATTGCCTCTGTCGTCCGTACTGTGCTGCTTTCACCGTCGTCGGCAAAGGCGCCTCCTCAAATAGTGCGAGTGACTTGCATGCGAGGTGCTCATCGAAGCACACGTGTAGTTTTATTTTTTAATGCATGGTGCTTAGCAGATATAGCGGGTCTTTACATGGCGCCGGCTATACTCCTTTTCACATAAAATGCGAGATGTGGAAGGTCCGCAAGACGTGGGGAAAATCAGATAAAATCGCACTTAAATACATTTCCTCTAAATCAAACACTCAGTACAGGCCCCGGCGCTGTTATCTGCAGAATCACCATATATAGACAACATATCCTCACTGCAGCAAATATACGCTCCACGATATCGGAAGTGAATGCCTGCCTTGTATATAGTGTTCGGCTAGTTCTCTGACATTGACGATCATTGTCGATTTTTACTTACCTTCTTTTTTCTTTAGCAACTAACGATCATATTTCTAATAATGAAAACATAACTTACAATTTAAGAATTTTGTTTACCCTGTTCATGGGCTATATCCCCCAGCGTGGGTGCGTGCCACGACTAAGGATCTACTCTACTGCTTTACGAGCGTGCGTTTCTTCTTTGCATACTCGAAAAAAAAAAAAAATGAACTAGCGTGAAGACGACGGAGAACACAAAGAAAAAGAAGAAATACACGGGACAGCGCTTGTCCTGTGTCTTTCTTCTGTGTGTGCTGTCCCCGTGCAAGACAGTGTGCACAGTGACTCATTGTGCCATGCCATAGTCATCTGTCATCATACCTCCCTCTTTCTCTTCCTTTTCCCGTTACCCCCGTGAGGAGTAGCCCGCTTTCCAGGGCGACCTCTCCTCCTTCTTGTCATTAAAACATCTTCTTCTTCTTCTTACGCCAAACGTCCCAAACATTGCGCTCGACCCTCTCCAATTGTATTGTAAAAAATTGTGGACGCTCATATCAGTACACTATTTTCCCTCGGAAAGTATTTTTAGAAAACAATTTTTTTGTCTATTACAGTGATTTGAATTTTGCCGTATTGGGTGAAACATAGGTTGCGAAAAAATACCCTAAAAATACAATACTTCACAGAACGCCTTAAATATCTGCTATTTGCTTGAAAAGGAATGGCACTATCTTATTATCGCCCATTGACGACCACTACTTTGTCTCAAGATGTGCTTTGTGCTGAAGCAATGCAGCAATTCTGCGCCCATTTTGATTATTTTTTAAAATTCTACGAATACTACAGACACAATAGGACTACATCACCTGGCTGGATAGTTGGCAGTAAGCGTGTCAAAAAAGTATTGAAGTCGATGACCGAGTAGTTTAGAAGTGGAAGGGGCGCAACATTGAAAAGTGTGTGAAATGCCTCACGTTCAGGCACACGTAGAGTGGTGATGCGGTTCAAGTAAAAATGCACGCTTGGTCTCGTTTGGAAGAGTAAACAAGGGAGATTTATTTGTGAAAGTTTAATCAGGGTGACTTTTGTTTTAAGCGAGAAACAAAAATTTATATTGAACGTTCGCGGCGTGCCTGGGCGTGGGCCCGTAAGTCCGCTTCACTGCGTCGCCACGCTTCCTTGGGGCAACAGAAATATGCGGCGTCCACGCTAGTGCCAAGATCGTGTGCTGCTGTGAGTTTTCACATTGCTGAAAACTTGCAAACAGTGTATATGGCTGGCAGAAAGTTTCGGAGGGGCACTAAAGGCTGCCGCGAAGGCTCGGAGCTGAGCACTATTCATTGCCACGTCACTCACTACATGCGCAAGTACGACAGACGCAGAACTTGGGTTGTGTGCCCGGTTTTCGATCTCTGCTGAGGTTGCAGTTCTTACTTCCGCTGCCGACGTATGGTCTTCGCCACTTGAAATTCCTGTCTTGCTGAGTAGGAGGTGAGCCCGGCATTAACACTGGTCAGTGATGATGGCACGAAATGGTGAAACGTGCGCGCACCTTTGAGGGAGATTGTAGACTCAAACCTTGCTGAGAGCTCTACTTTCTTCCACGCTGCATGCGATGCCTTCAGCTTGGTAATCGCTTTGCGATTACTAAGCTCTCCATGCTCTCCATGTAAAATCACATGCTCTCCATGTAAAATATGACACGATAGCAGTATACTCACCGTTCTCAATGTTTATCTTACGCGCTGCCAAGGGATGCGGCCGAAAGACGAACCGCGAATGCCGCGTGCTCGCTCGGCGGCGCGATCACCGCGGAGCAAAGTTCACCTCTGCCGAAGATCCGAGCATAAGAATACGAAGCACCATTCGGCTCCGAGGCACGAATGGCGCGAGTCAGCGTTCAAGCGAGCTGCCCATAAACAAGAACTATAAGTCTATTCCCGGTGTCTGTTAGGCACTTTCATTATATAATAATATATTTTAAACGAACCATCACTCGTTTTCCCTGACACTTCGTCGGCGGCACTGCGGAAAGCCGAAGAATGCGTGTCAAAACGAGAAAACTCACAGCAGCACACGATCTTGGCACTAGCGTGGACGCCGCATATTTAGAACTGTTGCCCCAAAGAAGCGTGGCAACGCAGTGAAGCGGACTTACGGGCCCACACCCAGGCACGCCGCGAACGCTCAAGATAAATTTTTGTTTCTCGCTTAAAACAAAAATCACTCCGATTAAACTTTCACAAATAAATCTCCTTGTTTACTCTTCCAAACGAGACCAAGTGTGCATTTTTACTTGAACCGCATCACCACTGTACGTGTGCCTGAACGTGGGGCATTTCACACATTTTTCGATGGTCGCGCCCCTTCCACTTCGAAACTACTCGGTCATCGACTTCAATACTTTTTGACGCGCTTACTGCCAACTATCCAGCCATGTGGATGTAGTCCTATTGTGTCTGTAGTATTCGTAGAATTTTTAAAAAATAATCAAAATGGGCGCAGAATTGCTGCATTACTTCAGCACAAAGCATATCTTGAGACAAAGTAGTGGTCGTCAATGGGCGATAATAAGATAGTGTCATTCCTTTTCCAGCAAATGGCAGATTTTTAAGGCGTTCTGTGAAATATTGTATTTTTAGAGTATTTTTTCGCAACCTATGTTTCACCCACTACGGCAAAATTCAAATCACTGTAATAGACAAAAAAAAATTTTTTTCCAGAAAATACTTTCCGAGGGCAAGTAGTGTACTGATATCAACGTGCCACAAAGTTTTTACAATACAATTGGAGAGGGTCGAGCGCAATGTTTGGGACGTTTGGCGTGGAATGACCCTCTTCTTCTGTGTATTCTCCGTCGTCTTCACGGTGTGTGTGTGTGTGTGTGTGTGTGTGTGTGTGTGTGTGTGTGTGTGTGTGTGTGTGTGTGTGTGTGTGTGTGTGTGTGTTTTCTTCCAAGTATGGATCGATTCCAACTCGCCCATCTTTCTAGCTTACTGCAATTTGTCTCTCCTTTATTCTTATGCTCGAAATTCAGATGAAAAAGCATCTGAGATTCTACCTTTTTACTGTTTATTTATTTATTTATTTATTTATTTATTTATTTATTTATTTATTTATTTATTTATTTATTTATTTATTTATTTGCATATGCTGCAATCCAGAAATGGGCTTTTCGCAGGGTGGGGATGCATCTATAGTTTGACTGATTCGGCAAATACAAAAATATACAGCTCCAGAATTGCAAGGGAATTAGGATCGAATGCAAGCACGTCAGGTACAAAGAAGCAAAAACACTTATCGATATGAGACATAAACATATTTACGGAAGGTTATAATACCGCGCCATTTCATGGTTGTTCATGCAGTTTTGTCCTAGGAAATAAGGAGCATAAGGCAAAAGCAGTGATATGTTGTGGGCGTCTGTTGGTAACGTGTGATGTGCATCTAATCATAGGCCCGCGCATGGGGAGGGGAGGGGAGGGGGGCAGACAGAGGAGCCTCCCTCCCCCCTAATCATCTAAAGGGGGGCGTCAATTCTGTCCGATATCTCTACTCAGTCGGACCATGTTTTGCGACGATAATGGCGACCCCTGATAAGCTGCGTTCAAAAGAACTGCTTACTTCCCACTTTTACCTCCGGGAACCAATGAGAGGCTGCTGTGAGAAGCATGTCATCGCTTCATTTTCCCGTCCATTGTTTCGGGCTCGACTAAAGTTACTGTATATATGCTACCTTTAGGTAGCAGAGTCGCGCATAGGCCCGGCTAGCAACCACAGCTATGCGGTGAAGTCGCGCTCCGTTTTTGCAGGCCACATACCTACCGTCTCGCTAATTAACCTGTCCGGCGTGTCGAAGACCGGCGATAAACATTGGCTGTCGATGACTAGTGTTAATTCAGTTCGCTGCAGCGGCGGCGTGGAGAAATACAAAAGTAGGCCCGAGCGTCAGCTTCTCCGCAATGCAGGGTTGCTAGCGGCGTTTGGAAGACAGATGCGGAACTCTGCTACCTAAAGGTAGCATATACGGTAACTCTATATAGGCTCAACCAACAGGTGTACGTGTCCCCCTAACGGAGAACCCTGCGCACGCCTGCGCTTCTAATTTCTCCTCAATACATAGCAGCGCGTAATGAAAATACTTGCTCTGGCCGAAGTGCATGTATATGTCGGCACTACCGAAAACACGATAGAATTTGTATGTGTGTGCGTGATTCGCAAGCGATGCTCTTCTTCACTGCATATGTCTCGTAATTACTGCACGCCGCTGCACGGTTTTAGTTCCGCGCACCGATCACTGATTTTCTTCCTCTTTCGCTACCACGAAACATGCCTGAGGGCTGCGCGAAGACTGTGCCTCTCGTTGCCATGGCAGCCGCTTCCCGATTGGCTAGAATTTCGAAGCTGCGCGCGACGATTCCGCGACTTCGGCCCCGCCTTGCGAAGCGGTGCATCCATGCATGCGGTGGAAGAGACGGGGTCGCTTTTTTTTTTTTCTCCTTACCAGCCGCTGATCCAACATCGATGATGTGGTTGTACGGCAGGAGACGACGGAAGAAAGGGGTGCTCGTTTTATGCTGTATATATACATATATGTAGTGTAGCGTCGTGGTGAAAAGTGAATTCTCGGACATCCCGCGGTCAAAACACGTACTATATCGCGATGGTAAGAAACGCGAACAGCGGAAAGCGTGGCTTTCGGCCCAGTCGAACTCCGACATGCCTTGAGTGTCGCTAGGCGAATCTGTGCTAGGGCTAGAATCTTTCTCTGGCTAGCGTTATCGCACCGCGTGTGTGTTCCGAGCGCCAACCATCTATGGCACATGTTAAAGCACACGCGGTGCGATAGTCGGAGCAAGATTGTAGATGGCAGCTGCACACCTTCAGTAAGCAGATATCGAGTATATCGCAACGCAGCATTTGCTGAGAAACTCCTCGGAAGCTGCCAGCCTTGGTCTTTATTAAGCGCGGTCTCTCTAAACATGCTGTATTTGCGGTATTTGAGGCAAGCCGAGAAGTCATATGTGCTCATATAGGAAATATCCCAAATATAAACGCCAGTTTTGCGATAGCCACACCCAATATGTGCTCTACGAAATACGTAAACTTTTAATTGAGTATTTTTTGGCAAAGTGGAATCGTTGTCCTAAAAACTTATTAAATTACCAAGAGCTCCGACAGGTGGACCGGCCTTCGTCAGGGTTTAAGAGAACGGTCGAAGACCGGTTCGCCTGACAAAGGCCGTTCCACCTGTCGACGCTATTGGTAATTAAATTAAAGGGATTACGTAAGGCTTTGTTAATTCCGCAAAACCGCTAATGTGTATTCGAGTCGTAGATGCAAACTTGTTTTCTTTTTTATTCTATGTACGACGTAAAATGAAGTTACTAAGATGCGAAGGAGCTTCGTTCTGCGTAGATTCCAAAAGAGCGTGCTGCTGCCCCCCCCCCCCCCTTTTTTTTTAACAGCGAATCGTTCCTTGTCCGGCGCACCAAAAAACTATCGGGTATGTGCCACAGTAATTGGGTAAATCCCACTACTCACCACTGGCCCACTAAAAATGAAAAAGGCAACAGTTAGCCCAACAAATGGCTGCGAAGCGACAGCGGCCCCGAAGCGATGGAAGGCACACCAACGACGACGTGTCCGTAGATCTGGTACGACAGCTTGGTTTCAGCGCGAGTTTGTGTCTCTAGAATTTAGACATCCGTGTCGTGTCTGTGACTGTGGATGGTTTAACTCGAACCTCCCTGCGCTTGGAAGCAACGTAGAAACAACCTAGCATCACCGAGCTAAAGCTTAGCAACGACCCAACCTATAGAAACAACCTGCAGGCCTAGAAACAAGCTAGAATTAGCCATATTAGTTTTCAAAATCGTCCAGTTTCGCTGTTTCAAGCCTTGCGCGGCTTAGGGCGAGCTTCGCCCTTCTTTGTATTTTTTTTTTTTTTTGCATTATACAGTTACGCAAAGTTATGCGCTTTTATTTATTAACGTCCAACAGAACTACAACTATATATATACTTATACAAATACGCGTTTGACTTTCGTGTTCTGTGACCGACTCCTGTGAAAACCGTTATCTTCCTTAGGTTGCAGAGCCGGAATATTTGCGCAGAACTCTCGCTCGTAAATATGTAACAATCTCGGAGTCCACGGTTTCCTCCCGAACGACGCGGGGGCGATGCATCTGCATTGACGGACGCAACGACATTGTGTCCGTGCCTCTCTTGGTGGGTCCGCGGCTGACGCATACCGGAGGGCCCCGTCACTTGGGCCGTTGTATTCGCTGCTGCTCCCCTGATGGCCTGAATTAACGGCGACGCCGTAAGTGACGCGTCCCTCGGTGGTCAATTGGCTGACCCGCTCCCACCGTGAGGAGGGTGCACGGCGAATGCGTGCAACAACAGCCAATTGGTTACGCCTCGTGGGCCCGTGGCCAAAGTGGACTTCCGTTCGGTTGCGGTACACACGATTCGTTTGCCGGCTCTAACGCGTTTATGCGGCGATGTTATCGGCGTACACTATAACGTGACGATTGAATGTTTTTCTTTAGTTAGACCTGCAATTCGGTTCATCATAAGCAAATTATTGTTCCAAAATATTTCTCCCAATGACCATTACAGTAGTCATAAAGTTAAAACTATCTAAATAAAAACAGCGCTACTCTGCACACGGACAAGAGGAGAACACACGAGGACGGGCGGTGACTGCCAACAAAGCTTTTATTGCGCGTGCACAAATATGTATACCTTATGGAAAGGGAGGCGGAGTGAAAAGGAAGATAGTTGCAAATGCACGTGGTTCTGATGATTAAGAAACAGATGCGTACATCATTAAGATTGCTGGAGGTAGCTGAATTCCTGGTCAGATGGGGCACTAACACATGCACTTCGAGCCTGTGCGCGTCATTGTAGAAGTTTCGACACTTTGTCCATATAGTTAACATAGTTAAACTATGTCCCCTAGAGGCCATAGGCATACGGTATAGACTGAAATTGGTGTGGTGGAAGAGAAGCCCCCCCCCCCTCCCCCCCCCCCCCACGAAAATTTTCAGCTTTTAAGTGGATACGTGTACGTATGCACACACACATCCAAAAACACACACGCACGTAAATGTATATAGAGAAAAGACAGATCCTCCTCCCCCCCACGACATAAAATCATGTTTACGCCCATGCCTTAGACATCCATCGTTGCACTGCCTCAACAATTGTCGCGCACTGTTCGGGAACGCTTTAAGAGAGCACTGTTTTTAATCAATTGCCAGAATGTGCGTTTTCGTGCAAGAACGCGTAGGAAATTGTAAATTCCGGAAAAATGCCTATGTATCAGGGACATCGATGTAAAGCTGTTTTCATTTTTGTATTGAGTGTTTGTATTACAAAAGAGCGATCAAAAATGTCGCGTACGTCACCCTGATATCCAATATATGGCTTTGACGAGCTTGTAACATAAAATGGTACGTATATTTCTACCGCATTATTGCAAACGCGGTACAAGAAGCCAAAGGGTGCCGTCTGCTGGTTGTCCGCGCATTACTTTTGTTAGTACTATATATCCTCAAGCTCTAAAGGCATAAATTTAAGTAACGTGGTGACAACTATAATGTGAAACGAAATGCCGCTATATGTCAGTGAGTAGTACACAAAAAAAATAAGACGGACATCATGAGAAAGGCGTGGAACAATCTTAATGATTATACAACATTTATAATGATATATAAGACATATACATGTAGTATGCGAGACCCAAAGAAGTTTGTTTTGAACTTTGCGTATACGACTGTCATGAGCGTGTTTTGGTTTCTACTTTTAGTGTTGGCAAGTGATGTACTTATAATGCACAGCCACATTATTGAAGTAATGGTCGAATTCTGTTACATATACTGACATTTAGACCATGGCGTGCCTATATGTTACACTACCACAAGCAGTATACGTGAAGTCTCCCATGCATATATATAAAAGCAAGTGTGCGACGGCAATTTAGGTCGTTTCCGGATAAACAGGAACTGTCCAAACTTTCTTCTGCGTCGTCGCAGGTTCTTTCTTTCGCCTCATATCCATATCAGCCGCCTCTTACGGCCGAAGATTACACCAGCATTTTTTTTTATTTTAAGTATACGTCGCTGCGCTCTATCCTGTCTCCCTTCTTTCTGCTTGCGCAGTAAGTATTGCGGCAAGTATACGTTGGTTGCGGCAAATGTAAAAACGCGCTTCTCATATGACTTATTCACGTCCTGGCAACGTATATTACAATTATCCAAATAAACTACGTCGTGTACATGTTTCCTGTATCAAGTTACGTGTTGCGTATTAAGTTAGGTATCTCGTCCGCATGCAGGCCTATGAACTTCTGTATACGCACATACTCTTGGGCTCGTTCGTGTCGCCTACTTGCGCTACTGTATTTAGTAAAGCGAAAGCCTTAGATGCCTCGTCAAGCACGAAATTTGACCGTCGGCATCGGCGGCTTCGAAGACGCTGCGCGGGGCGATGATGATGCAAAAAATCATCACGCGATGACGATACCGTATGACGTCATGATGACGTCACGGATCGCCAGAATGCGTGACGGAACGTCACATGGTTACGTCATCTCGTGACATCGTAGCTAGCCGATGCTAAAGCGCCAACCTTTCCTTTATCGTATAACCAGAGTGGGGGTTCGGTACTCACCGTGGTCGTTTTCCCGTTCTTATTCGCTTCAGAGTAATAAACTCTCAGCACCTTCGAGCCGCGTGGCTATGCTATTCAGAAGGGCGAATGTAAATCGTACAAGCGCCAGCTTCTGTGTTTACACCGATGGTTCGGTGCATCTCAAGCTGCTCTGAATCGCTCTGTCACCACGCTTCGCTTTATTCGGTGGTCAGTGAAAGGTCGTTTAATGCAATCATGGCAGTTCCCTGTGCGTGGCCCGTAGTTCTTATAGAGCCGCTACAATTCAATCTCTGGACGCTGCAGCGCCACATATAGACGGTGCTGTACAGTACGCCATAAAATATGACAAGGAGGTCATATATAGCTTCGTAAAACCGACTACCTCGATGTTGTTCTTGTCCGCCACATTGAGACATACCAGCGCGATACGTTATACAAACGTCGCTTTCAAACAAAATTCGTAGAAGAACGTAAATATACGGTAGAATTATGCGTAATTTTATATTACTGCTATTTGGTACGACGTGGCAGAATTGAAGAACACTCATGTACTATAGATTTAACTTCATGTTAGAGAACCCCAGGTGGTCAGAATTTATACGCAGTCGCTCAATACTGCGTTCCTCACAATCATATCATGGTTTTGGCACGTGAAACCCCAGAAATAATAACTACAACAATTATTATTATTATTATTATTATTATTATTATTATTATTATTATTATTATTATTATTATTATTATTATTATTATTATTATTATTATTATTATTATTATCTTTGTGACAAGGGATATGTCTCCGTGTTGTCAATCACTGTCCGATGAGCTTGAGCGCAGCACTGATTAACCCATTTGCTGTCGCTTTAAATGCATGCATTCGCCTTCGGGGGACACAGCTGCTTCCTTTTCAGTTCTCCTTTCCAACATATATTCGCACGCCAGTCTCCTTGGAATGAAAGCGGCAGCCGCATGCAGCAAACAGCTTAAATGCTTACATGCAAGGAGCCATTTTTCCGTTACAGCGCACAAAAAAAAAAAGAACTATTACGTTGACCAACTGTAATGTTGGGAAACGAGATGGAGACTCTACATTCCAATCGGCCCATGGAGCACTGTCTTTCTGAAACGAGGCCTGACAAGAAGGTCAAGGAATGTGTTATGTTCAATGCATTCGCCTCTTTCTCTAATACTACTACTATAATTGAATCCTCGATCTCTCTTGGTATGCTGGCGTTGAGCTCAGCACTCTGGGCAGCTACGGACTGGAACGGCCTGCCCCGGTACATCGTCGCCATCTCTTAATCACCTGCTTTTCAAGGCCATGCTGTTCATCACCTTCGACACTAAAACAATCTTCATTAATTATTGCTAATCATGAAAAAAGCCCACCCCTTATGAATGAAAAAGCCCCCTCTGAAAAAGTCCCCTCAGAAAGGGAGAGCTTAAGGCAATAAACTGAACTGACATATTAAATGCGAAGCATTTCTTAGCGAAGCCAAGGCACTTTCAGTGTTTCCATCTACGTGTCATATCTGGCCGCCCGTCTGGGAGCTTTCGCCTTCTTAACTTGGTGTAGAGCAAAATTGGCATGGGAGGGTAACATGATTTGCCGAATATCACTGTCTGGTCGTGACATCAATAACGGGAAAATACTGTCCCGCACGTCGTCAAACTCTTTCCCCCAGACACGTGTGGCACATACCGGTTTACCACGGGCCGCGGTATACAGCTAGGTATGCGCAACTGCAGGTGATTGACCGTTTATATGTACCCAGGAACGGCGAGAACAGACTTGGTAACTTAAATGCGAGAGCGTTAAGAAAAACCTACATCGGCAGCGTCAACCCGACGAATGCAAATAATAAAAATTAGGATCCCAGTGGGAATCGAACCCAAGCATTCTGCGTGGCAGTCTGGTATTCTACCACAGAGCCACGCCAGGTATAGAAACTGCTTTGGAGAAACCCCCTATTCAGGCGTAATGACGGTGCAACGTCAATTGTGCTTGCGGTACTGGCTATCTAATTTTATAACAAAGCAATAAACACCTCATATGTGCTCCTGTGATACAAGCGTCACGTCAGGTTAACGTCTATGGTTACAGTCCTGTCTCTGCTTTTATAGCAGCCTAATAAACATGAGATTTGTATCCCTATGATTCAGCAAGCAATATTCAAGCGCTGTTCAAGCCCGGAGGGATACGCTGACGAAAGTTACGCATGATATTCACATTATCGCACCGTAAAGTGCACTTCGTTTCGATAATACTGACGTCTGTGCTCTAACGTGAATGCTGACGTTACGTAAAATCATAAGTTACGTTCTAAACGCCAGTGTAGTCGACGTGCATGGTGAGCTCACAATGTGCACACAAACACAAAAACACGTCGATCCGCCTTGAAACGCTTGGCTCAAAGCCGAGAAATGCAGTGTACAACTACTGGCTGCCTGCTTCGCATGAAACCGATTCCCGCAATGCGTGGGATCTGCCGAATTTTTGTCCCCGCAATTTAAAACAGTTTTCCGGTGCACACGTGTCTTTGGTCTCTACGAGCTCGGTCCCCGTCGCATTAAAACAGCGCCACTTCGTATCGTCTCTTTGCGTGTCGCGCGTGTTTTTGCGGTTACTTTTCTTCATCATGAATCACCACCTGGCCCACTCTTCTAAGTTGAAAGGAGACGCTCGTATGACCGTTGCAATAAGGCTCTGACGCCGTTCTCCTCCCATACACAAGCGCGCATCTATAACAATGCCGATAACCCCGTAATGCGTGTCGTGTGGGTTCCACGAACATGGCTGGCCGGGTGCAGCACAGCTTCCCGGCGGCCACCACGGGAACCGTCTGCCGCCGCATCGCGGGAAGCGCGGCTCGGCGGCCGTGATTGACCGCGTCAAGTGAAGTGGCAGATCGGGGGGGGGGAGACGCAGGACGAGCGAACGCTCCCACGATGCGCGAAAATAATAAGCGGAGAGCGTGCGCCAGCCACTCCGCTGACGGACGCTTCCGGAGAGGGGCGCTCTCTCCGACGTCTCGTGACGTCACACTCGTATATAGTGCCAACTGCAAAATGCACATTTCATAGATTCAGAAGGCCTGCTAGCCGCTGCCGAAAAAGCAAGCAAGACAGCCTCAGCAAGCAGCACATGCCCTAATTTAAGAAGAAATGGTGTAAAACTCGATCGCTGGATATATGTATGGAATGAAAACAATATTGCGGGTCGCCCGCCACGGTGGCCTAGTGGTTATGGTGCTCCACTGCTAAGGTCGCGGGATCGAATACCGGCCGCGGCGGCCGTATTTCGATGGAGGCGAAACGCTAGAGGCCCGTGTATTTAGATTTAACACTTAAGGAGGTGGTCGAAATTTCCGGAGCCCTCCACTATGGCGTTTTCGTGTTGCGTGCGCAAAATTATCATTATGCAACCAAACCAACTAGCCCGCCTTTCCGTCTTATTCCAAAGTATTTTCCCTTGTTATTACTAATGCTATTACGTTACCGGCATAATCTTTTCTTTTGCTCATCCAGAATGAACGTTGCGTTTGTAAAGTTTATTTTCGTTCGTATTGTTCACATTCCTCCTACTTAATATCTTAAATTGTTCATTTGAAAACGATGTTCTATACTGATATTCACTTGTTTCATTATAACTTTGCACTGGGTACGTGAAAATGGCTTCTTTTAGCGCTCTTATTTTTCATCCCTCCCGTGTAACACCATATATACGGAATCAGAGGTGTTTAAATAAATAAATAAATAAATAAATAAATAAATAAGGAGCCTATCGAGAAAATGGGGGCAAGCTAAGCTTGCCGTGTGCGTGGCTGACGTACTACCTTTCTTTCCTTCTTTCTTTCTTTCTTTCTTTCTTTCTTTCTTTCTTTCTTTCTTTCTTTCTTTCTTTCTTTCTTTCTTTCTTTCTTTCTTTCTTTCTTTCTTTCTTTCTTTCGTTATATCGGATTTCACAATGCTCCGTTCTACCTGCTTCCTTCCTCCATGTCAGGAATTGGGCCTTTCCCCGCCACGGTGGTCTAGTGGTTATGGCGCTCGACTGCTGACCCGAAGGTCGCGGGATCGAATCCCGGCCGCGGCGGGTGTATTTTCGATGGAGGCGAAAATGTTCGAGGCCCGTGTGCTTAGGTTTAGGTGCACGTTAAAGAACCCCATGGGTGGTCGAAATTTCCGGAGCCCTCCACTACGGTGTCCCTCAGCATCATATCGTGGTTTTGGGACGTTAGACCCCAGATATTATTGGGAATTGGACCTTTACCTACGTGCTTAGCATCGCAACACTTCACTTGCTACGGGCAACGACGACGGTTCATGCGCGGTCACCTCGATAAAAGACCAGATTGAGTGGGTTTTATGCTCACTCCGGCGCATACAAATGCGCCGGAATTATACAAATGTGTGGAATCATTGGAAAACGGCGCATACATACATGTGCAAGTGACCAGCGCATCTTCGAGGGCCGCATCTCTGCACACTCGCCGAGTTTTTCGCGTACTATGCCGCGGCCGCCACCGAAATCTGTAACTTACAATGAGCTTCGCTTGAATAAATAAATATGTTGTGGGAAGCATTTCACAGTCTGGACGGACCGACGTGTTTATGTAGCTCGAGGCTCTGCGTTACGACAGATGCATAAGAAAGGGTGGCGTGCCGACAATCTTTATTGCTCTATGCCACTTGACGCTCGCGCCCGTCGTCTCAAAGAGATAGTTGGCCGACTGGTATACGAGAGAAGATATGAAGGCGTAACGGCTAACGTCTAATTCCCGGTGTCAGAATTTCGACGTATTTGTTGCCCGAAAACGAGACAGGAACGTACACCGTGAAATGTGTCTGGAATTATAACTATGATACCATTAAACTTTGTTTCTTTTCTCCTCACTTATTATTTAACTTCACCCTATTCTGTGATTCGATGTTCAGGTGTCCGCCATCGTGCATGTAGTTCGTCAAAAATTTCTTTCTTTTTCTCTTCTTTTTTTCGGTTGTGGCGACGATCAACACCCGGAGTGTCCTGTGTTGGTTTTCCCTCGTGTCTCCCGCGTCTTCTGGACTCGGGCGCGAGGCCCTCCACTGGAGACGCGGGCGCTGCAATCGCTGTGACGTGCAAGGTTGGATCACGTGATCTCGCCTCGCTCCGGAACACGAAAAACGGAGCGGGAGCGGACGGGCGGTGGCAACGCGGTACAGCACCAGAACGGGAAAAGTACCGCATTCCTTTTCTCTTCGCCGCCGCGCGCTCTCGGTGGCTTCGCCACACAAATGGTCCAGCTCGCTTGCCTCGCTAGTGCCTCCTGGGCGCTGACGCACGGCGAGTTGGAGAGCGATTGTTTTTATAGCCTGAGAAAAGCGTGCAGGAACTTTACGATATTCGGTATCGTTTTGACTTACATCACAAGCTTGTCAAGGCATCGAAGAATGCCTGGGTGCTGCGATTTTGGATGCAGAAACCGGTGGGAATCGGGCAAAGCTGTCTCTGCTATTCACAGCGGGAATAAATGCGAAACATTTTTTAGCAAACATCTGCATCTTTAAACCTACCTACCTACCTACCTAGTCATATTTTCGCGCCAATTTTTTTTTCCAGGCAGTGTTTTCCTAGCCCTTATTTTTATTATTTACATTTTATCCATTTATCAACTTTACGACAGCGCGTGTTACGAGACCGGCTCACTCGATCATGCTAACTACCTACCTACCTACCTACCTACCTACCTACCTACCTACCTACCTACCTACCTACCTACCTATCTATCTATCTATCTATCTATCTATCTATCTATCTATCTATCTATCTATCTATCTATCTATCTATCTATCTATCTATCTATCTATCTATCTATCTATCTATCCATCCACCTACGACTTTGTGCTCTCCTGCCCGTTTCGTTAATGGGATGTATACCAAAATTGGCATGGCATAACATGAAAATCATAGCATGCATGTCATGAACCACATGATTTACGCGCCACTATCTTGGTGCTTTTGCGGTCTCTTTGTTAACTTTATATAGACCACAATTGGTATGGCGTGACAAGTGTGTATGATGAACATAAATTATTTTCCTAACCTGCAAATCATGACACACGTTATGTTAAACATGATTTACATGACATGATCTCGGGGAGCTCGCGGCCGTTTTATTAAAAGGATACGTAACAAAATTGATTGCTATGACGAGGCATTTCTGTATGGCGAGCGTAAATGACAGATGGTAACATGAAAATCATGACTTGCATATGTATACGGCATGACTTACTTTCCACGCTCATGATGTACTCGCGGCCGGTTCGCTAGCTTGATATACACCGAAATTTCTATTGTGTCGCGTGACTGTGTGACGAACGTAAAGGACAGGTGGTAATATGAAAATAATGATATGCATGCCATGTGTGGCATGATTTACACGCCACGCTCATAGTGGGCTCTCTGCCGGTTCGCAAGCTTGATATACACCAAAATTTGTATGGTGTCGCGTGACTGTATGACGAACGTAAATGACACGTGGTAACATGAAAATCATGACCTGCATTTAACGTACAGCATGATTTATATGCCACGCTGATGGTGCGTTCGCGGCCGGTTCGCTAGCTTGATATACACCAACATTAGCATTGTGCGACATGATTTTATGACGAACATAAATGACACAGATTGTAACGTAAAAATCATGACATGCATGTCGTTAATTTCTTGTTACCACCTGTCACTTGTGTTTGTCATGCAGTCATCTCACGCAATACCAATTTTGGTGCATATCAAGCTAGCGAACCGGCCGCGAGCGTACCATGAGCATGGCATGTAAATCATGGCGCATATTAAATGCTTGTCATTATGTTCATGTTATCACCTATCATTCACGTTCGTCATACGGTCACCTCGCGCAACACAAATTTTGGTGTATATATACTAGCGAACTGACATTTATTCGCATTTATTTATCGCGTTACTACGCGTGCGTGCGCGTAGGCAAGTGAAAACTGCCGCTAATTCTTTCCCAATCAGTTAGAGAACAACGGCATGCTTCATTCGAGGTTGCAAAAGCACACGCAATGCGTAAACATGCGTTACTCCGCGTAAAATCAACACCGCGCAGCTTCAGCCGCGTTGGACCAAATATGGCGACGGGCCTGACGGTCGCGGCACTTTTCCCGTTCCAGTGACTTCAGCGGGCGCGCTTTAATAAAGTTTATTCCTCCTCCTCCTAAACGGCATCGCCCCGCCATGTGGCCGTATTTCGTCGAGCCGCATGCATGGATATTGAATGCGGAGGGCGTATACCGAACTTTGGCTTTCCTTGCGGCACGGCTTCGATCTCCAACGAGAAGCGAAGCCAGGCTAGCGATTTTGAAGGCGATACGAACACGGTCCGATTACGCTATCTCGTTCTACTCTTGAAAGCGAAGCTCAAGCGTCCTCCAAGTTTTTGCTCTGTCAATGTAAACGCTACGTTAATTCTCAAATAAGAGATCGTTGCTCCTGACGAAAGTAACATATCGATATTAGTATTGATGACTTGATATCCGAAAAAATTTGCCAAGACATTGAGGCTTCTTACAGAAACCAGTGACGTGAAGACACACATTTAGCAGTATATTTCCGGAAAAAATTCCTTGTTGGGTGTGGGAGAAAAACGCTCCCTTTCCTTAGCTGAAAGTTGGCGTTTTGTCCTGCCCCTGCTAAGATGGCGGCAGCGGCCGCCATCTTAGAGTGGGTATGGCTCTAGTACGGCCTCACTGTCGAGCACAGCGTTGCTCGTGAGGCATAATTTCCACTTCAGCAATTCTTTGTAAACCTCCTCAGAATTTGTGTGTAAGTGACAGTCGGCCCGGCTAAGCCTGCCGGCCAGAGCTGACAACTTCATTTTCGCGAAGTCATGACATGAACACCCTAACAGAAAGAAAAAACATTCCTGTCTCCATAATGGAATTCTTATACGTATTTTAAGCGAGTTCCTAAAACAAAAAAGACAGTTACTCATAAAAAAGTAAGAGTTTGCGTGCGTACGCCAGCTTTATTGAACAGCCACAAAACAATACAATATGGCAGTGTCTCCTTCCACCGGGTGGAAGGAGACGTTAGGTGGGCAAAGCGTTCGGTTCACCCATATAGCCGCTTAAAACCGGCTTGACTTAGCTTGAAGTGTATAAGTAGGTGGCGGCAGAGTAGCGTTCAGGCCCGTTTGTGTGGCTTGCGTGATGAGTGTTGGCAGAGGAGGCGCACTACTGTACTGGTGTTGATATTGAGCGTGAACTGTGTGCATTAACGAGAACTGTGTGTGTTGTAGAAGTCGTAGCAAGTCGTTGCCGCTTTTGTTGCGATGTCCTCCGGTTCAGTGGACCACTGCCAAATCTATAAGCAATGATAACGAGCTGTACGAGCATGAGATAAAGGCCATGTGTTACGTGATTTGTGAAATGTGTCTGTTTGACGCACAGCTTGTACTGTGGCGTACGTGTATGTGTGGTAAGTGCGTGCTCTGCGTGGCCCGTTTGTGTGGCTTGCGTGGTGGGTGCTGGCAGGGGAGGCACGGCACTACGCACTACTGTACTGGTGTTGATATTGAGCGTGAACTGTGCGCATTAACGAGAACCGCCTCTGACCGTAGGGACGTGATCGCGTTGTGTATGTTGTAGAAGTCGTAGCAAGTCGTTGCCGCTTTCGTTCCTACGATGTCCCCCTGTTCAGTGGACCATTGCCAAATCTATAAGATATGATAACGAGCTGTACGAGCATGAGATAAAGGCCATGAGTTACGTGATTTGTGAATGTCTGTCTGACGCACAGCTTGTACTGTGGCGGACGTGTATGTGTGGTAAGTGCGTGCTTTGCGTGGATCGATCGCAGGGGCGTAGCCAAGCGGGGGGTTGGGGGGTTCAACCCTCCCCCCCCCCCCCGACATTTTTCAGTTTTGCTTGCGTATATAGGCAGGCGCACATACAAACGCACGCACGAACATACATAAAGTATGGTTGAACCCCCCCCCCCCCGAAAAAAATTTCTGGCTACGCCCCTGATCGATCGCTTACAGTTGGAAAGTCATTTGGGCGAAGTGTACTTGAACCATCACTTTTATTTAACGGTGCGGCTAGGGTTACGTCCAGACGTAACTGTAGCCGTCGCTATCGTTACGCCCACGGGGTCCACGGTGCAATTCTTCCTCCGTGGTTACGCGTCCTATGCGCAGACTAAAACAACTCCTTGCTGTTTGCAATCTACTGTCCCTGAGAATATTTGACGTAAGTTAGGGGTGGTCACCTTGTGGTCGGTGTGAAAGGTTAGACGTTTACACCTAGCCACTGTAACTGTAACGTTCAGCACGGCCGCTCGCTGAATTAAGGCCGATTCAGTATCACTGTCGTATCACCGATTTACCAGCATCACTTGTGTATTGAGACGTGCGTGGTTTGTTTTGCCGGACTGTCGCGCATCAGCAGCTCTGTTGTCGAGACAGACCAGCTGACGCACTTTAGGAAGACGTTAATTTCGGCCTCCGCCGGAGCCACGCTGCCTTCAGCCATCGTCTCGGGTGCTGCCTTTTCCTTAGCTTCGTTGAGGCGGTCAACCTCAGTTTGGGGCAATCACGGTTAGCGAAATGACTGCAGGTCTCCATCGAACTTGATGTAAGTACGGTTTGCGTGCCCGTGTTGATGTATCACACGTCCACTAGGGTTACGTCCATACAATAACAATCGGTACAGCTGCTCCGCGTGTGTACACATAAATGTCGTCTTTAGAAAGCCTCCTTCCGCCCAGTTATGTTGTTGCAGCCTACTTAGCCTACTCGCAACACATTGTTGCGAGATTGGGCTCACCGTCGCGGCGTTAGCAGTGTAGTACACTGTAAACACAAATTAGCCCATATGGGCGTTTTTAGCTGTCGACATCTCCTTTTAACTCCCAAGCCCAAAGTAAGAACTCCCATGGTTGGGCGCAAAATGGGCTGAAACCACTATTTTACCCTTATCGTCGAGATGCTCAAAATAAGGGAGTACTAACGTGGCATCACCTGATTTCATTCCGTAGTGAAATGGGCGTATCAAAAGAAGAGACGGCACGCAAGCCACAAAGGGGGTTAAAAATACGCCCTTGCTCGCCTGTCTCACCAAAGAACCCGTATGTTGTCGTTGTCTGTACACATGTGTTGTGCGTATTAGGGGAACCTACTAGGCGAAAAACCGACATAAGGGCTCAGTATCGGACGCTCGTTGCCTGACGTTGTCGGTTTTGTTTCGAATTTGCGGACGATGCAATAGCGCACCTGAGATGCAGTTATAGCAACAACGCCGAGTGAGAGTGCTCAAGGCCTGAAGTCCACGTTCACGTCGTGTAGTGTTTCCTGTGCTGGCGCCGAATGCGGCCGGTGAACTCGAGCTACAGCCAGCGCATCCCCGACCTTGGTCGATCGTCTTTGGTTACGCGCCAAGCACGTGCGTTGGAAACACAGCGGCCGTGCCCAAGTTACGACAGTCGCCTCGTCGCTGCTGCCTCGATCGTTCGCCTCGCAACGTTTTTGTTAAAAATATACAAGTTCGTATTGTAGACGTGCCTGTGTTTCTGTTTCCTCGTGAATACGCAAAGTTATCACGCAAACAACGCCCGCGACGTCTACACGGTCAACGCCCGTGAACGCGCGGCCGGCGATCGGTGAGAACTCCGCCTTCAACAAATCAACATGACGGTTCGCCTGCGGAAGTTGAAGAACTTTTTTTTAGCATCGTTGAAGTGTTCAAGCTGATTAGGCCGCCCACTACGAAAATTTTGATGAAGTAGCAAATAGTCCATGCAAGTGGATCGACAGAAAAGTGCTGGTTATGATGACGAAATGACCTGACGGCGGATCGCGCAGTGCAGCAGCCTGCTGAGTGAAGTGCATTTACCGTGGCCCAGCAGTGGCCGTGTCAAGCCGCGTCCAAGGATACTTTGTGTGAGTTAAGTGCTCTTCCGTGACAAGTGAACTATTACTGCGAGAGTCGTGGGACTAACAAAACAGCCTGAGTGCGCTATCGTGTCGATACTGCATTAGCTAATGTGGGCGCGTTTAACCGAGATGTTGTCTGTGACGATGGTTAAAAAAATGACTGGGTGGCATACAATTGAGACCCAGAGACACGTGCGTAACTTTGTTGAACAAATAAACCAACGGCGCGTTGCGAAAATCCGACACAGGCATCTAGGTTATTGCTCTAGTTTGCTTCAGCCAGGGGCGTAGCGGGGGGGGGGGGGGGGGGGGGGGCACACGGGCCCGTGCCCCTCCCCCTGAAACTTTTTTTTCCCATGCTATACAGAGCACAAAATGACACCTGACCCCACTTATCTGCCCAGACCCCATGTCGGATCAAGGAGGCGCCCCCCCCCCCCCCCGAAAAAAATTTCTGCCTACGCCACTGGCTTCAGCAGTTGCAATCGAAGTACTACATGTATGTAGAGCAAATGCCTGAGAAATGATGGTTTTACTCGGTTATCCTTCGAGACGATATATCTTGCAGCGGCACTTGAGTTTTCGTGCTTGGCCAGTGGTTAAAGCGATGATCCGCCACGTGATCAGCTGGCCATCAGCGGTGGATGATAATACTCATCGAGCATAGCCCCGAAGCATTGCCACAAAATACTGGCCCAAGTAGGTGCAGACGAGACGCATACACCCCCCACCCTCACCGCTAAATGACAAGCAATGTAGCGTATACATATCCTCAATTACATGGAGATCAACTTTTAAAAGCAACTGATATGTTATCATAACATGCATATAAACTATTTGTTTGCTTCGCTGAAAGTGGTAAAGGCCCCACATGCTGAAACTAAGCAACAAATATTAGATGATACTTCGAGTGCAAGAAACAAGTACTGAGCATCACTATTCAAGAAATACATTTCCTGCTGTAATTACACATGACCAGAGGTCACAGCTACATGGGAGGCAAGGGTGTGCTCAAGTAAGCTAATTTAATATAATAATAATTGATGCGGTTTAACGCCTAAAAACCACGATATGATTATGAGAGTAACGGAGGGCTCTGGTAATTTTGTCCACTCCTTAACGTGCACCAATAAGCTAAGGAAGGTGTAAGGGACAGTAATTGTATGTTTAATTGTAGTGTTGTAATTATTACATAAATGGAAAGGAATTAGTGGATAAAAAAGATCAACTTGCTGCAAGCAGGGAGGGTCTCATTTCGGAAGACTTTGTGCCTTAGGTAGTATGCTAGGGTTTGTTGGTCAGCTTCTAGCTTGTAATAAGTTGACATGCTATTTCACGCCAGATGGCAGCGCCTTCAGGATTGCACGAACATAGATACCAAGCACAGGGTATGGGAAAGCGACCACAGCTGTAGCTCAATTGATAGAGCATTGAACGCGTTATCCAAAGGCTGTAGGTTCAGTCCTTACCTGTGGCAGGTTGATTTTTCATACACTTTAATTTCTTTCCATTTATGTCATAATTACTATGATATATATATGGTTAAAATATACAGGTAATGTCCTCTATACCTTCCTTAGAGTCAATGTTTATTGATTTCACTAGAATGTGAGACAAAGAGAACAATTAAGGCCAGTGGCGGATCCAGAGGGGGGCGGTAGGAGCGATCCGCCCCCCCCCCCCCCCAAGGCCTGTGTAGGCACGCTCCCTGCCCCCTCCTTCACTGCCTGTTGTCGACCTCATCACCAATTACGACAAATGAGCGGGACCACTGTCAGCACAAATTAACAGTATTTATGCTGTGATGGGCTTCTTGTGATGACAGTAACTACTAAAAACAAAAAAGTCAGGACCCACCCCCCCTCACCAGTTTTACTTCAAGTGGCCGCCCCCTCTAAAACGAGGGGCTAGATCCACCACTGATTAAGGCTTCACATAAAAATAGTTTTGCATTGCTGCAATGCAACATGCACGGGAGCAGTCACGGGCTGCAGGTAATCACATTTTCACTTTTTTTTTTGTAAATGGGACTGTGTGTAGTAAAAAATGGGCAGCCGTCTTATTTACATGTTCCCTCTTTGTCAGCATTCTTTAACGCTATCCTCCCGAACTTGAAGAATTAGCCAACACCATCCAGCCCAAACCGAAGTTTTTGAAAGTAGATGTTCGTCTGTTATAGCACTGCGATTTATTCATAATATAAGTGCCTTGCTGGCGAAAAACATGCCTACTAGTTATGAAAAACTTTAACATAATGAATGGTCTCATTTAAATATTGGAAACATGCCCTGAAGAATTGCAACTGAAATGATGTGCAATTTTTGTGAAATTCTGTGCAGTTTGTCACACAAGTGACCAATCCACCACTATTTTAAAGGTAACCTAAAGACGTAAATATGATCAACAGTTAGTTGACATTGTCATGCCCATATGCAATGTATGTGTCTTTACAGATAAAGCAACATGTAGTGTCCTTTCGTTTGCTATGTGTGTGTTCCAGATGTTTGTACAACAGCTGTCAAACAGTTAAAGTTTAAAAAAAAACAGACCCTGTAATTCCTCATCATTGCCTTTTAAAACCAGCTTTTAAGAGCTGACATTTCGCCCCGGCACACAAAGCTGGGAAGCCTTTATACATCAGTGCAGTTTAATAGAGAAAAACGTCATCATTTACGACACCTAAATCTGTGTCCAAGAACCCACCAACACGTGCGAGCCTTTAAGTGTTTTGCATGCACTTTAGCGAACAATAAATGCTTTGTTATTGAGTTTTTTGTTTACTCCATGAAGATGACTACCAATATGTTGTCATTTTTTATTTGCATGTCTATTGATTGATTGGATTTAACTCTCCAAAGCAACCCTGGACTATATATGAGGGATGCTGCAGATGTTTACTGTTGAATTTTAGTTTGGTGTTGCATAGCGTGCCCTTAAATAAAGCGCATGAATGTTTTGCTTTGTGACTCCATAAAAGAAACCTTTGCGTATGCATCATCTAATGCAGCAAGGACGGCAATAAGTAAGCTTTTGCACCCTTCAGAAGTACTGGAGAGCTCAAGAAACAAAAATGCACTGTGGTTGTGGCGGCTGCATTTAAGTGCTGTTTGGCTGGCTATTCTTAAAGATGACTCCCACGCACTCTGTGGCTCATTCGTGCTATTAAAAGTTTGTAGGCGACTGCTTGTTGCAGAAGTAAAATGTCATTATCCCCCATCACAGTGCTTAAAATATCCCTTGATAGGAGAGAGGGGGGGGGACATGCTCTCACAGGCTCATATATACAGTAGTTGTTGCAGGGACAATCGCGGTGTAGTCAAGCCAATTGTCTCTAAAAGGGAAGAAATGCTTATGAATTTTGTACAAAGAAATATATTATTCAGAGTGTATTCTGGGCATTTCCAATCAAGCACTAAAAAAATGAAGACTTTGGCAACAATTTTTGAAAATAACTTGGGATGTAAAGGGCTAAAGATATGCAAGCTCGAAAGAAATAACTCTAGCTGCAACGCAGAACATTCATTTACTCACTGCACTGACAACCTCAGGTACGACAATGCTATATTTTATTTTTGCATACACTTTCCTATAAAAGACGTGAGAATTGTGCTCCTTCAGTATTACACCAGACTCGCTTTGCACTACTAAAGAAATGAAAATTTACTGGTAACGTAAGGAGACCAAGGTGAGCCTTCATTAATTCACAAGCAGGTAGCCTCACGCTCAGTTGCCTCATAAAACAGTATGCTATGGCATCATAGGCCTGCGCACAGGGGGGGCGGCCGCCCCCCCTAATCACCTAAGGGGGGGGGGGGCAATATCTGCCCCGTACATTGACCCTTCTAGTCGCCCAAGAGGGGGGGGGGGCACAAAATCTGCCCCATACATTGACTTAGTAGGATGGGGGGGCACTGCGATGAACCTTTGCCCCCCCTGATGGGGAACCCTCCACACGCCTATGTATGGCATACAGCTGTTTCAGCACTTCTGCCAAGAAGCTTAGTCGAATAAGGTGGTGACCCATTGTGCGTATCATCTCAAGGAAATGCATGCAGGAGTACAACGATACACGTTTTCCTGTTTTGCTCACACCATACCAACCTAATAATCATAGTTGAATCAATATTTGGAAAACTGATGGTTCAGAATTTCCCTGCACGAGGCTCTACTGCCAAACAAATCAACTCCAACACTTTTCAAATGGGTGCTGTAGTGCTACGGTTGACCTGCCGAGGGCAGGGCGAGACCCCCGTCAAAAATGCAGGGGGAGCCGGCCTCCCAAGCCTACCCTGACTTCAACCCCTTCCATCATAGCTGTGCAAACACCTAGCTGACACCTAATGTGGACTTATTGTAATTCAATACAAGACAAATTAGATTATCATTTTAAAAACTCTGGACATAATTATAATGAAACCAGCATGACGTAATAATACAAAAAAGAAGACACACGAGCACAATCACATTTATTGATCATTACATTTCAAGCATCTACAGTTTATCATGAACAATGATATTTAATACAACAGAAGTTCACTTAGCAGCTCCTCTTTAAATGTAGCTGCCACATGCATGACCATAGCTCAGCAAAAAAGTTGGAGCGCACTCAGACTCACTCAGCAAATATATATTCTGTTCTGAGGGCTCACTCGGACTCAGACTCACCAAAATTTTCCTCAACCGGACTCATTGGACTCAAACTCATGAGCGTTTTACTCAGCTGGACTCAGACTCAGACTCACGGCTTGACTTTAGCCTGAGTGAGCCTGAGTGAGTCGACTCAGGAGTCCATAAGCGTAAAACTACCTTTTTTTAGATGTTGGTGTCAATGCTATTTAATGCCAATATCTCACATAATCGGTGCTCTACGATACGCCTTTTGATCTTATACCTTCAAATACAAGCTATCATTAATCCAGTAATCCAGTAAGGACATTTTTATGAAATACCCGACTCACATGAGATATTTTTATCAAGAACTTTCAGTGAAGAGTTTGCGGGGGGAGGTCATGGCACCCCTCCCAATTCACGTCTCTGACCAATAAATATTGACGTGGCGCATGAACGTGAGTGCGTTGACATATGTGCGAATAGATTTGAGTACAAACGTAAGCCGATATAAGGCTGATAGTAATGCTGAAGATGAGTAGATAGGACCATAGGTCAGCAATAAAAGGTGGAGCTCACTCAGACTCACTCAAGAAATATACTTTGCGCTGTGGGCTCACTCAGACTCAGACTCACCAATATTTTCCTCAAACTGACTCACTCGGACTCAGAATCACCAAAAATTTCCTCAACGGGACCCACACGGACTCAAACTCACCCAAATATTCCTCACCCATACTCACTCAGACTCGGATCACGGGCCGATCTGAGTCTGAGTGAGTCTGAGTGAGTCGACTCATGAGTGAGTTTGCCGACCTATGTGCATGACACCAACTGCAATAACACATACCACTGTCAATGGGCACACCTTGGAAAACTCTAGTCGTACACAGAGATTAAAATATCATTGGGCTAAGCACTACCACCATGACACGATGTTCTTCCTGTATAAGAAGGAAATATAGTAAACTTCAAACTTCAAGTATTTTTTATACTACTGCCTCAAGTGAACTAGTCATATTTGTACCTACATTTTGTGATTTACCACACAATCAAGGCATTTTAGGTCTGAGACCAAGCTAATTGTTACAATAGTGTCATAAGAATATACAGAAGGAAAGGTGGTACAAGCGACTGCTTGTACAGCTTGAACAAGGAACAGTGAACACTCCTGTTTGCCACCTGCTTGTGCTGCCCTTTAGACCATTTATTTTCAAAGTACATGCCTATTTAATTACTCTGTGTTCTCTTTAGAAGTCACAGCCTGCACTGGTAAAAAAAGCATAGCGAGGGGTGACATAGTTGTTGCCCCTTACTTTGTACAGGCTTAACAGGTCAAAAACAGATGTCCAAAGTCTTCAACTATGACATTGTGAGTTGTGCTTTCCACAACAAAGGCATGCATGTGGTCATCAAAATAGTTTGTCTCACGGTACGAAGTGAAAACAAAATATTTTTGGTCACAAGCCACAATCAACGTGACCTGGGCAAAGTGTGGAAGGTCATCATCTGCTATAAATACAGGTAGCACACAACCGACACTGATTTTTCTTTCGCACACTGTGATAGATGTCGCCCTGTGCATATTTTTCACAGGCATGTCAAGCTCCTGCAGTCTGTCTTTCCAAAGATCCGGCAATGAGTTTACGTCTATTCTTACTGTGCCTATGGCAGCCACAGATTCTAACGGTTGGGTTAATGAGTATACATAAGCTTCATCTGATGTCGGCGGCTCAGGGTTCCACAAATTCTTAAAGTTACGAGTTTTCCTTGCAATGGACTTGAAAAATTTATGCTTTGCCTCAAAGTGCATACAGGAGAGCCTGCACAAAGGACCGTACAAAAGAAGAAGCCTCGGATAATGAATCATGTAGTGCATTTTTGGTATAACGTTTACATTTGGAAAAGTTTCCCTAAAAGCAGTGTAAAAATCATCGAGTACTTGCACTTGTGCAGCTGCACTACTGCACACATGAGGTGCAAGAACAATGTCAACCAAGGCAGACAGCAAGAGGTACACATTGTATGCATCGTTTCTCTTTGCAACAATATCCCCCACAAGTAATGAGAAAAAACGAAAAAAACAATTAATGGCTGATGTGCCAAACACTGATTGATGGGAGGTGGCATTCTTGACTTCTTGTCGCATCCTTGCAAGGGAAATGAACTGAGCCTTTCATTTAGCTGATCGAGAGCGAGTACATGGCTTGATATAATATGTGCCGTACAATATGTTTCATGGCAAAAGGAATCACTCCTTCAAACAGGTCATGCATAACATCTGGTGGAAGGCCTTTTTTCACATCAAATGACTTAAGTGAACTTAGACAGCTTTCACCATTGACCCCATAAACACTGCTGAGGTTTGAATCTGTTTTAATTTGGTTGATATGTTGAGCATGCATTTCCCTTGTTCTGATTATGAAGTCCTCTTCATGCCACGTCTCAACAATATGTTCTGTCTTTGCCAAGCAAAAACGGCAGATAGGCCCTGATGAAAAGCATTCACGAAAATCACCTATCTGATGGCTAGACAACTTATCTCCATCACCGATCAAAAAAATCTCCGCACATATAACGAAGGGACCCTTTAACAAACTGTCCATCTATCTCAAGTCCATGAGATTCTAGCTGCTGAAGGTCCTCAAGCAGTGACTGAATAATCTTGTGCAAGGTGAATTTTGCTACAGTGACAGTTTTCACAAGAAGAACAAGATATTTGCTGTCAACTTTTGAGCGAAATTGGGGTGGGAATTTAGAGCTGTCAGATAACTAGCCAGGACTTTATGCTTTTCACGTTTGCTTCCAATTGGATTGTAGAGTTCAAACTCATCAAAGTAAAGTTACGATCTAATCGACACATTACGACCTAATCGACCGCTATCGAAGAAAGCCGGCAGCGCGACACCAGTCTTAGAGGCCATGCAAACACTCGCGCGACCGAAATCTAATTTCGATTTCGAAGGCCATGCGTTGTTTTGAATTCCGCATTGGCGCTGTGGTTGCGTGGGGCGCGCATGCGCGTTGTGTGCGTTGTATGGTTTGGCCGGTTTGGCGCCTTTTCGTCATGTTTTCGTTCCCGCTCTGCCAGCTGTGCCGCTCTGCCTGGCGTGCGCGTTTTGGAAGTTATGGCAGGATGCGTTTGCATCGTCGTGCTGAAGGATGGCCAGCGGAAAAAAGTTTCACTCCCTAACGGTGCCTACGGCGAACTGATGGATGCTCTCGCTTCCTTAACCAACATACATGACAAGACCTTGGTAAGTTTTAATCAAACTTTCGTTTCTTGCTTAGTTCCGATAAGTCGTGAGATGTACTACATGCATACATAACTGTTCTGGCGCGTACTGCCACTGTGGCGTGCAAAGTGATTCAGGCTCTTTGGTAATCCTTTTTGAAGTTTAGAGACTAGCGAAACCGTTATTGTCATTTTATGCTTGGTTCTGTTGAATCACTTGCAACGTGAATATAGCTGAAGGCAAAACGAAGAAAAAGCTCGCTGCTTTATGGAAGGAACGTCACGCCATACATTTTAGTGACCGTGTTCGTTCTTTAAGAGTGCGTAATTGTACTTTTGAATTAGCTATTTGATTAGGCTCCAACATATTTTCGCTATTTTTCATAGTTAGGCCGTGGTTTAGGCTAATTCAGTGGCAAACTTTTGTATTCGGAATTTTTCGTTTCAAAAAGTCAGAGTAGTGTATGTGTGTGTGCAAATGAGAGCGCGCATGTTCTTTGATCTCCCTGTACCCCGCATCTTAGATGCGTGATAGCTAGGGCTCTGTGTTTTTCGGTGTTTATATTTCTTGAAAGTCGGCGGGTGTTTATCGGAGTTTATATTTTTGGCGGAAATTCGGCGTTTATCGGAGGTTATTCTCGTAAATCTCCAATTCTCCGAAATTCGGAGTTTTCATTATTCTCAAAACTCCAAAATTTTAGATCAATTCATATCTAAATACTAAATATCAAAACTCACGAAGCACATTTTATTTTTTCTAGAAGGTTTGAATGCACAAAAAAATATATGCACAAGCGAAATACTTCAACACAAAACACCTGCATTTGTGTGTATAACAACCTTAGCTTAAAGCTTATTGTAAAACACGTAAGCATACTTTGCGAAGTTGCTGTCAGTGATCGAAGCGCGCTCCTTTCGATTGACGACTCTCAGCTTTGAAAACGCCCTTTCAATGTTAGCGCTAGAAACAGGAAGTGCCAGAAGACGCAGCGCATTGCGAGAAAGCACTGGCCACTGGACATTTGTGAAGTCTCCAAAACGACAGGGATTCAACAATGTTACATATTTCATAGCACTGATAGTTCGCAAAAACACTCAGGAGCTGGCTCATGTCGTCAGTTTCAAGAAGCACCAATTGAAAAATAGGCGCATATGTTTGGAACGCACAGGGCAGCTCATGCTTCACATTTGGATTCACTTTTTTTTTGAACACTTTTCGTACCAAACGATTCTTTGCTGTACTGGAGTTGATCGCACAGGTTCTTCTCAGATGTCTGTCTCCACTTTTCGGCGACAGCAGCGGTTTCGTGAATTGCGTGAAGGCTTGGCGATCACGTCACTTAAACCGAGGGTACCCATCTTCTTGTCAAGGAGGGCGAACAGACTTGTGGTTTACATTCTGACGCGTAAGAGCCCTCGGTTGGATCACGCTCATTGACTGCATGAGTGTTTGCGGCAAACGATTCTCCCCCAGTGTGCTTTGGATAAACTTTTGTCCCTGGTTTTGGGTTACTCTCAAGTTCCTTGTTCTTCCTCCTTCCTCTGCTTTCAAGTTCCTAATGATTGAGAGCACGGCACACGAATGGTCATTCAGCAAAACCTCATCTTAACAAGCAAGTCGTGCTTACAGCTTCAGGCGATGATGAAAAAGACTCTTGAGCTTCTCACACTTCGTTCCCTTGGCTTTGTCGCTTCCCAATAAAGACAAAATGGCGCGCCAGTAGTCCAGAATATCTTCTAGAGCTTCATAAAAAGAGAACCACCTCGACGGACATACGGTTTTAAGCGACTGAAGGACATGCCCATCCATGGCCAAGCACACAAGACCAAACTTAAGGCGCAGCTCCTGCAACGAGTTCAACAGGGCAGGAAAGGGCACAACAAAATCTTGAACTACGTTAAACGAGCTTGTCCTTATTCCATCCTCCAGAGCGCTGCTGAGTACGTGGCACAGATCTTTGAAGTGAAGCGCCTTGAATTCAGGGTTGGAGAGTTGCAAGTCCTTGTGAAGCTTCTGCATGTAGGAAGCTGAGTCGGAGCACAATACAGCTACGTTGCCTAATACGGGTATAGCGCGGTAAACTTTAAATCGGTCGAACCAGAATATGTATCAATGAGCGCTTAGAACTCTCCCTATGGATAAAGAACGGACAGTATAATAAAAGTTGGGCAAGTTGGTGTTGGTCCAGGTCATATTGGCCCTTGAAATCGGAGTTTATCGGATAAATCTGAATTGTCAAAATTTTACTGGCGAATGTTTATCGCATTTATTCGGATACAACCGAAAACACGGAGCCTTAGTGATAGCTTATACATGTTATCAGTATGATATCACGGCGCGGCCCAGTGAGACAACAAAAAACACCTGTTTGATCTTCCGCTGTAACATGTATTCAACTTATTGAGTTTTTGAAGCTTCAGCCAGTCATTGCATGCTGATTACGCGTTTTCCTGTAATTGCTTATGATTTTGCAACGTGGGCTACTGAAGCACTCGGAGAAAGTTGCTACGTTACATGTTGATTTAACAGATCCAAATGTATGATGAAGAGCTAGACGACTATGTTGATCTTGAGGAAGGAAGTGACGTCCCAAACAAGGCTAAAATAAAATTGGCGCGGAAACAAGGCCTTCATGTTGATGTGAGTACTGTGCATTGGGTTGGCAATATCTTATTGTTTTCTGCAATTCTAAGCAGGGGTTTATCACGGTGTAATTTACAATGTGGAATGTTAGAATTAGAATTGGCATACAATATTTAGCGAGAACAGGATCAAACAAGCAAATAAAATTTAGGAACTGAGTAAATTGTGGCAGGTGTACTTTTACAATATCCAATGCCAAAAAGCAAATGCCATAAATTTAAGGAAAACCAGACACTAACACAGTGGCTTTTGGCATTCGGTAGAATTGTCTGGCTTCATGTGTGTACATGGACTCACAATGTTAAAGCAATCAACAGCTCCTTTGCTGCAGTAGGCATTCACATCTTAACTCTCTTTTTGTCTTCCCAAATGCCTATTAACCTACTTCGCGTTACCTCATGTTTGCTTTTTGAGGAGTTACAACATAAGTTTCCCTTTTGCAGGGTGCCAGCCCTACGTTGACTTTTGTGCAGAGTGCAGGAGGAGCTGTGGAAATGGCTGAGCAGAGGTATTGTTAGTAGTGAAAGTAAAAAGAAAAAAATAAAACTGACAGACATTTAGAGAATCAGTATTTGCTAATTTTAAAGCCTCTGTATGTTATTTTGCAGTGCCGTGACAGAAAACGCACAAAACGTGCAGTCCATCCAGTCGGTGCCACTGGAAAAGGAACGGGATTTTTTAGATTTTGTGCTCCCTTCTTTTGGGCACTAGACGAGGTGCTGAGGAGAAAAATACAAATAAATGGCGCTGTGCGCCGTGCCATAGTGGACAAGCTCTTTGCCGATACATTAAGCACGCATGTTCTTCTCTTTCTCTATAATTGGGTTTACACTATTCAAGGCTTTCTGCTTCATGGCTAGGTAACTATTAATATGTTGTTTAGTTCCTCCATTTTCTACCTAAACGTGTCACTTGTATGACATTATTTGCATCGCGAGAGTCGTTCAGGGACATC